>NC_060953.1:28527397-28531097 GCF_022045245.1 Lucilia cuprina
GGCACCTACGTACTAAACCACACCCCCATACTTCAAAACCCTACTCCCCGCGGAACTGCCAATTGGTACGATCTTGCCAAATCGGCCTTTCGTATTTTTTCCGAGACATTCAGAGAATGGTTCACAAATTCTGAGTGAAACTGAGTGAGATTATAGTTTATTTCCCCATGCTTTCTGCTCATCCAACTACTTATGTTAGGTATTAGCATGTATGTCCACCTGCCTTTTGGTGCGTTATCCCCCCGTCTTTGCCACCTTTGAATAGATTTTCCCCTTCCGTGAATTTTATTGAACGCCTATCTGTCCTTGAGCCTTCGCACAGCGCATGATACATATCTGTTTGTTCGCTGACCGCCATGTCTATTGGTACCATTCCAGCTATGACGCTGACAGCGTCAATAAATATAGTACGGTATCCGCAGCACACTCTTAGGCAACTTCTCCTAAAGAGGGACATAATGTTCTTTATGGTTGACGTTTTTGTCATTTTTCCCCATGGTGGTGCATTCTAGAGTAGTATTGAGTTTGTCACGCTAGTGAGAAGAAGTCTACGGCTAGATCTAGGCCCTCCAATATTTTTCATCATTCTGGCAAGTGCATTTATAACGCTAGTTGGTTTACGACATGCGTAATCCATGTGGATTTTAAAATTCAGACGGTCATCTATCATCACCCCTAAGTATTTTATTGCTTGCGACGACGTTATTATAGCTCCTACTTGTAGCCTTATCTTTTCCCTTTTTCTTTTACCACTTATCAACACAGCCTCTGTTTTGTGGTCTGCAAGGTTAAGATTTACGGATTTCAACCATAAGCTAATTATATGTATCGTCTCATTCGCGTTTAGTTCGACATCTTGCAGGTGTCTTGCTTGGACTATTATTGCTACATCGTCTGCATATCCTACGATATCCACCTCCTCTGGCACCTGAAGTCTTAATATGTCGTCGTACATAATATTCCACAGAAGAGGGCCATGTACAGAGCCCTGTGGTACTCCTGCCCTGATACTGTGTGACTCCTGCCCATTATCATTTTCGTACCATAAAGTCCTATTAGTGAAGTAGTCCATTGTTATCTTGATCAAGTAGTTCGCGATATTTATACGTTTCATCCTCGAAGCAATATGTTTCCATCCTGCTGAATTAAAAGCGTTTTTAATATATAGGGTCACTATGGAGCAATATTTTCTTGCTACACCATTGCCTTGGATTGCATTTCTTGCAGTTTTCAATACTAGATTTATGGCATCGACTGTTGATCTAGCCTTACGGAAGCCGTATTGCATTTGGGAGATGCCACTTACTTCCTCGGCTGCAGACTGTAGACGGCTATATATTGTCCTCTCTAGGCATTTTCCCACTGTATCCAGGAGACATATTGCTCTATAGGATCCGGGTTCTCCTAGTGTTTTACCAGGCTTTGGTATAAGAATTGGCTTCTGCTTCTTCCATTCACTATAAAACACCTTCCTTTAAGCTTTTAGTAAAAATATTTGCAAATACCTGTCGTCTTATTTGAAGCGCTAGCTTAAGCGCTTTATTTGGGATAGAGTCCATTCCAGGAGCTTTGTTGTCCCCTATTCTCTTACAAATTCAACAATTTCAGCATCCAAAACTTGTACTTCATGAAGTATCCTACTTTCGGTGACATATTCCTGCTCGTTGTATGGTTCTCCGTCTGGAAGCAGTGATTTCACTGTGTTAGTAACAAGTTCGGGACAGATAGTTTGTGTGGATTTCCTTCCTTTTGTACTAGCTGCCTACACATTTCCGTTGCTGTGCCTTCTATTATGTTGTAATTGGATAAAGTTTCGGTGAAACACTCCATATCGATTTTGTCTTTAGACCACCCTTAAATTTTTGCCTTAGTGCCTTTTGACACCATATGACTTCCTGTATGTACAGTGAGTATTATTGCCTGGTGGTCGCTATACGTATAGTACTCGCTAACCTGCCAATCTACATCTCTTGATAGGTTTGCACTTACGAATGTTAGGTCAACAATCGAGCCATAGCCGGTCCTTCTGAATGTATACGAATTACCTTTATTTACGAGAATTAGGTCGATAAAAGGCTTCAAGCAGTATTCTTCTCCTTTCATTAGTTCTCTGACTCCCCAATCTATAGCCCAGGCATTAAAATCTCCTCCGATGATAACTGGGCTGTGACCTGATACAGCTCTTACAAGATCGTCTACAAATCGTTCGAAGTCTAGTATCGGTATATTTGGTGACGCATAACAGCTATATACGTATATACCACCTAGTTTTGCTCTTGCAAAACCTTCATGCTGCTCCTTCATACCCTCTTCTATAATCTTGATTCCACAAGCCCATATTGCGGCTCTTCCTGTTGAGTCTCTTTCCCAGACATTTTTGTCTAGATTTTTATATTGTTCACAGATTATAGCTATCAGTCTTCATTTCAACAATGGACTGCGCAAGAAGGTCTTGCGCTGTTGCGCAGTGGTTGGTGTTTAATTGGATTAGTCTCATTTGTTGCTTTCGTTTAGTGCCTTTCTAAACACAGGACATCTGTAGCTTCCTGCAACATTCCGAATATCCTCTGCTACCCGCGATTTGCATAGTGAGCAGTTTGGTTCAGCTTTGCAATCTTTCACAAAGTGGCCATCTGTTCCACATTTCCTACATTGCTTGGACCTATCGCTTGTCGCCTTACAATATTTTGAAATGTGGCAATATTCGAGACATCTAAAACATTTTGTCACATTTGATGACTTTCTAAGTCGACATACAGACCATCCAATTTCGATCTTCCCAATTTCAAGAGCTTTAGGAGCTGATTTCACTGGTAGGCTTATCTTGACTATTTGGTTTCCCATTGGCGTTTTTCGTAGCGATTTTATTATATTCTTGTCTAGACTTGGTAGGTTTAGTTCCCGGGCTAAAGCTTCACAAATCTCGTACTCGATTGTAATATCATCCAAATCTTTACACTCAATAATAGTTTCCTCCTTTAGTTTTTTCACTGTAATATTTCCATCTAATAATGATACGACTTTTTCTCTAAATATTTCGTCTACATCACTATTTGTTGTTTTAAGCTCCAAAAGAAAGTCCCTTTTTTGCGTCCTTCTTATTTTCTTCACCTCCTCTCCTAGACTATTAAGTTCCGGATCAGCTTTAATTTTTCGTAAGATATCAGCATACGAGATCTCTCATTACATCTGGTTTAGATCTTTTAAATTTTCTCTTTTTTGTTTTCTTGATCAAATTTCACTTGTTGTTCTGATAAAGTCGTCGATATAGTGTCACTAGTTTCGATTTTCTCTTGTACCACATCAGATTGATTTTTCTTCTTCGGTGACCTCAAAAGGCACTAAGGCAAAAATTTAATGGTGGTCTAAAGACAAAATCGATATGGAGTGTTTCACCGAAACTTTATCCAATTACAACATAAAAGAAGGCACAGCAACGGAAATGTGTAGGCAGCTAGTACAAAAGGAAGGAAATCCACACAAACTATCTGTCCCGAACTTGTTACTAATACAGTGAAATCACTGCTTCCAGACGGAGAACCATACAACGAGCAGGAATATGTCACCGAAAGTAGGATACTTCATGAAGTATAAGTTTTGGATGCTGAAATTGTTGAATTTGTAAGAGAATAGGGGACAACAAAGCTCCTGGAATGGACTCTATCCCAAATAAAGCGCTTAAGCTAGCGCTTCAAATAAG
>NC_060953.1:28531197-28554866 GCF_022045245.1 Lucilia cuprina
ATATTTAATAAAATATATATATATTATTTAATAAAACACTTTCCATTTATTTCAGTAATTAATTCAGTTTGTTTTTATTAATTTATAAAATAAGAAGAGATGCGCTTTAAAATAATTTTGTAATGAACCGGTCTCTGTTTCTTATAAGAATGTGTCGTTTATATATATACTTTAATAGATTGACTACGTGACTTCAACTTTATTGGCCGTTATTCCTTTTACATACCAAAAAATACATTTTGTATGTGTGGATCTACATAAGCGCATTTATATAAAAGTAAAATAGCAAAAAATAATAATGTTAAATACTCAATTAGGAGTAGCGGCAACAGTTCCCTCCTCCGTAAACGAGTCAGGTGGGTCGAGTTTACTATTCGAAGGGC
Organism: Lucilia cuprina; assembly: GCF_022045245.1. Taxonomy (NCBI): domain Eukaryota; kingdom Metazoa; phylum Arthropoda; class Insecta; order Diptera; family Calliphoridae; genus Lucilia; species Lucilia cuprina. The sequence goes on from NC_060953.1 coordinate 28,531,581, forward strand.
CGTCAATATCCAATACTGCTAACTTTGCCGCTGGTCGTTGTAGAATGCTTTTTTCAGTTTTCACCGTCGCTCTTCTAACTTGGCCATCTTTCGCAATCGCAACGTCCACTACTACGCCTTTGGGCCAGCAATTACTCGGCATATCTGAATCCACAATAATGACTACATCGCCTACTTTTATAGGTGGTTGTTTTGTAAACCATTTACTTCTTCGAGAGATTATGGGCACATACTCTTTTAGCCACCTACGCCAGAATTGATCAGCGAACTCTTTAAACTTATACCATCGTTGTCGAAGATCCATGTTTCAATCTGCAATTGGTTTATAGCCACTATTGACACATTCTCCGTACTTTTCTAAACAGAACACGCAGTTTTGGAATGTAGTATTCACTTCTAATTTCATTTAGCGCTGTTTCATTATTTTGATGACGAAACATTTCGTGAAAGTGACGTACTAATAAAAATGTCACGTGATGATTAGGGGGCAACACAATAGCGTCCTCATGATTATTGAGGTACTCAGCTCTTCCCCTGCATCTAATAATGCCAATTTTGTCTAGGTACACATTAAGGGAGATCAACTTACTTGTTTTCCCAATAAGTTTATTACGTGTCTGACTAGATATTTCGTTACTGTATTCGTCATTCTGCGCATATCTCATTAAAAATGCTTTTGCCTTTTTGATCAATGCACAATCGACTTCTAAATTTGTGTTTATAATTTTATCTTTTGTTAATTTATTTAGCTTGTGGCAGTACAAAAAGAAAGTAGCTACAGCACGGTACAAACGCTTCCCATTAGAAAAGTATTCAATGTTGAGTTTAGTCTTATGGACGCTTTCAATTACTAATGCGCTGCGTTTCATTTCTGTTTCATTTAGCATTCCCAAGTCATCGCATTGTGGCCATTCATTAACATCGGAGCGTAAAAATTTGGGACCATCAAACCACATTTGTGTATTTGATGGAGTTGGTACTTTGGTGGCAAGGTCGGCGGGATTCTGTTTTGATGGAACCCATCTCCACTGATTGACGTTTGTGTTCTCAAGAATCTCGCCTACACGATGCATCACAAATTGCTGAAACTTTTTTGGGTCTATTTGTAACCTCCTCAAAACTGTTTTTGCATCGCTCCACCAAAATTGAGAGTTAGTATTTATTCGTCTTACTTCTTGTACAGTTTTTGCAAGTCTCGTGCCAAGTAGAGCAGCTTGCAGCTCGAGCTTTGGAATTGAGAGTGGTTTAAGTGGTGCCACTTTGCTCTTGGCTGCAACTAGAGAGACAGTTGTAACATTGTTTTTCGTGATGCGCTGATAACATATGGCAGCATAAGCGTTTTCGCTGGCATCTACGAAAGTATGCAGTTGGACTTCGTCTGCTGTCTGCATCGTTGGGGAGTAGCATCGAGGTAATCTTATGGACGTTATTTGTTGAATTGTGGACTTCCAACTGCACCAGCGTTTGTCTAAACTGTCCGTAAGTTCCTCATCCCATGCTATACCAGTCCGCCATATTTCATGAATAAGTATTTTTAGGCCTATTGTGTAGCAGGACACAAATCCAAGGGGATGGAATATGGATATCAGGACTTGTAGAGTTTCGCGCTTGGTCGGTGTCAATGACTGATTTAGTATATCACGGTGTAATCTTGCAAATCTGCAAATATATCTAAATTCATCATTATTTGGGTCCCAATACAAACCTAATATTTTAGTGGTTGAGCCCCAGTCTTTCATCGATTGCTCAGATGGTGCACTTCCATGTAATTCCTTTAAGACAACTTCTGAGTTAGATGTCCAATTGTGCATCTTGAAACCGCCGGCTTCATGAATTTCTCTCACGTGAATCGCCAATTCCAGCGCTTGGTTGTCGTCACATTCGCTGTCGATAAAGTCGTCAACATAATGATTTTGTTGTATTGCTTCTACAGCTCGGGGGTGTGTGTTCTTAAAGAGGTCTGCATTTTTGTTGCGTACAAAATGGGCGATACAAGGTGCGCAGCTGATTCCAAAAGTTAATGCTCTCATTACATAAATGCTTGGTTGATGCAGTGTATCTCCCTTGTCATACCACAAAAAACGTTGGGCATGCATATCGATTTCTCTAACATTCACTCTATGAAACATCTCTGAGATATCTCCACATATGGCGGTTTTTCCAACACGAAAGTTTAAAAGAACGCTTACTAGTGGGTTTAAAAGATCTGGGCCGGTCAGCAGATAATCATTAAGTGATGTACCATTAGATTTCGCCGCGGCGTCCCAAACAAGTCTGACTTTATTTGGTTTGTTTGGGTTTGAAACAACAAATATCGGCAAATACCAGGTCTTTTTATGATGCACCTCTAGTTCTTTCGGGGTGAGTTTTTTGGCATAACCTTTTAAGACGAGATTATCAATTTGTGACTGTATAGTTGCTTTTAATAAGGGGGTTTCAAAGAACTTTTTTTGCAGGCAGTTCAGGCGATTAAGGGCATGATTAAAGCTGTCTGGTAAACGTATATTTAGGTTGCGCCACAACAAACCAACTTTATAATGGCCATCGACTTTTTTACATGTATTTTCTAACATTGCCATAGCTTTGTTGTCGTCGTAAGAAAGCAGCTGCATTTGACGAGTTGATTCTATGTTAAACGTTTCTTTTACCATATCGTGGAGCCTTTTTTGACAATCGCAAAAATGGACATTTATACGGAATTCATCGGTGTCCTTCATTCTATTGCCTTGCAGGGCCCAGCCCAGCCGAGTCTTAGATGCAATTGGTTGATTCCAAGAGCCTTCTCGTATTTTAAGAGGGACGGCTAATTTCCAGTTATCGGCACCAATCAGTATTGCTGGTATAGCATTGCTATACGATTGTATTGGTAGCTTCGACAAATATGGGTATCTTCTTGAAATTTCATCGGCGTCGATAGTTTGTGGCGAAAGCCCCAAATTATTTACAGTGTGAACTGCGTTCAACTTAAATTGTTTATTGTTGGTAACACTCGATATAGTAATTGTTGCCTTTACTGAGTCATCTTCCGTACGAGTGGTGTCGCCGGTCCATCTCAAACACAGGGGTTCACTCTTGCCCTGAAGACCCAATTCTTCAAAAATACTTTTTTCTATTAGTGTCACTGCAGACCCTTCATCTAGAAATGCATAAACTTTTTTAATTTTGTTTTGAGCATGTATATTTATGGGTATTATACGAAATAGTGGTTGGGACTCATCGAAATTATTGCTGTGTGCATTCAGTACTGAATTTTGTTGGTCACTTTGTGCTGCACTTGATGTGGTGTTTTGTACGTTAACAATTTTATGCAGCAACGGATTGTGCTTATATTTACATCCATCTATCCCACATTCTTTGTTTATATTGCATTTGTGTCTATGTCTTCCCAAGCACTGTCGACATAAGTTTTTAGCTTTTACACATTCCCACTTACGATTTAACGACATGCTTTTAAAAACGTCACATTGAACTACGTTGTGGCTACCGTCATTGCATACAATACATGTGGTACTTAATGCGATTTTGTTAATTTAATTTCCACTGGACTCTTTACTCTCCTCATCACGATTATGAGTATTCACTGAAGCTCCATTTTTTACAAACAACGGAGTAACGTTGCTAGCGGCTTCCGCCATATAATACAACCAATCACTAAATGATTTTATAATGGGAACACGATCATCTTTGTAACACATCGCCCAGGTCAATTTATGGTTGTTTGGAAGTTTGTCGACTAGCTCTTTTACTAGTAAAGGATTGTTGAGGTGGGATTGCATCTGGCAACATTCCATCGTTGCGCATATATTACGTACACACATCGCATATTCAATTAGGGTGTCCAGTTTATCTTTAATCGGTGGCATATTCTTGGCTTTCGAAATAACGCGCTCCAGGATGTGTTCAGGTCTGCCAAAACACATACGTAGTGTCCGTAGTGCACCATTTGTGGCACTAGCAGCTTGTTTTTCACCATATCGCGAGCCTTACCTTTGAGAGCCGATTGCAGCCTTATCAAATTTTCAGCGTCTGTGTAACCTGCCAAGGACGTACTGTTTTCAAAGCTACTAATGAACAATGGCCAATCATCTGGATCTCCGTTAAAGGTTGGCAACTGTTTTGGAATAGACTGTCTTGCTGCTATGTAGTGTAGTGATTGTGCAAAACAAATGAAACTAGTGTTGCCAGAGTTGTAGCGGCGCTGGTATGCTCGCGTTCGCCTGGCTTGGAGCTCGCCGGATGGGGGTGGTTCTTGCTACCTCTCTAGACACCTACACACACACACATAAAAAACCATACCAGCTAAAAGAAATAAACGAAATAAAATATAAAGGGGCACCGAGTAGGTTTCTGTCTGTCTCCCTGATGAAACGTTCCTACGACCTTTAACGGCTGGCAGATGTTGTGCCAGGATAAACCCTCCCACTCGGGATTGGATAATCCCGCCATGACATCCTAATATTAGGGATGTCCCAAAATTTACCCTGCAAACTTTCCTTTCCCTACTTACCGCCGCTTATTTTGTTTAACCGATCATTTTAATTGATTAAGACTTTTAAAAATTTCATTTAAACATTATAAATGTTGGATTTTATTATCGAAATTATTCTCAAACAAACTTTAACAATATTAGATTTAAAAATTTAGTTTAGTTTTAATTTTAATCTTCGCTTTACAATTTAGATTTAGTTTTATATTTAGGCTTTAAATTTAGAATTTCAATTTAACTTTAGTTTTAGATTTAGGTTTTAATTTAAGTTTTAAAATTTAAAATTTTGATTTAGCTTTAGTTTTAGGTTCGAATTTAGGTTTAAATTTAGAATTTAAATTTAGCTTTAGTTTTAAGTTTGGATTGAGGTAGGTTTGGATTGAGGTTAAACTATATGAACTCAAATTTATGTTTGCGTTTGAAAAGTTCATAATTCCGCTCGGAGCTAAACCGGATCTGGCAATTCTTTTTTTGCGGCAACTAGCTGGTTTACGGGAGGCAATTATAGAGCGGGAAGAGTTCTTTTGGCGAATGAGGCTTTCCTGTCCGTTCGTATTAGGTACGGATAAAGTACGGACAGGTAAGTAATTGAAAATATATTTTAAGTTAACCCACCTTTTAAATAATTTTGCTTGTTTTTACAGGTTTTTTTGTTATAAATATATATGGCTAAGACCACCTGAGATCTCAAAATCACGCGTTACATTGTAAGAGGCCTGAGCTCAACCCTGCTCAAAAAACGCAAACGGGATAGATTCGATACGATGAATGATAGGTAAGCCTAGCAATACGAATATATATTTATATAGTCTAACCTTTCCTTTTTTCTATAGAAAATTATTTAAAAAGGACACTCGTCCGGTCCGTCTTGTCGTCCGGGTGCAAACTCACAGAAGGTCGAAAACCAAAACTTATACCAGAGCACCCCAGGTGTGGTGGTGCTGGAAAACAGCTTCTCCCTCGTTGGATGGAGTCGGTGATTGCAGGTTTGTATATTTTGTGGTTCTTTATTTTATTTTTATATTTTTAAGTTTTAGTTTTAAGTTTAGCTTTAAGTTTAAAATTTTTGTAAATAAAATTTATTTTATTTATAAATACAAATCAAAAATTTAAGTTTTTTCTTCTTCTGACGAGGCCACAGACTCCACCTTCTTCTTCTCTCCGAGCAAAAATCAAAAAGGACCGACATTTGTTTCTTTCTCGGTTACCAATATGGCTTCAACAAATTTTCAGCAATTTGTTTGCCCACATAAAATTTTTTCTAAAGCTATTTGTTGTTATTTTTATTCCTCTTCTTCTTTCTTAAAAAAAAGAAAAAAATCCCTTTTCTATTATGTTGCCACCTGTTAAAGTTTCTTCTTCTTTTATTCAGTAGCTCTAATACAGGGTGCACACGACAAACCCCACCACTCCTGTTATCCATCCCTGGATACAGGATGGGAGGAAAAAAAGCGCACCCCTAATTTTCCTGAACTACTCTAATGCCCTAAAACTTTTCTGGGATTTTGGGTATTTTATTATTCCCATACAAAAAATTTGCACTATGGCAACCCTTATTCATTCGAGAACAAAAGTACAACTCTGTACCTCCGTTAAAAACTGGCTAGGCGGCGACGTATTGTGAACAGCTGCTTGATTGAATGGAAGAGGAGAAGGCAAATAAGAAGAATACTACGCGTGGGTAAAAGGAGAAGCACCCAAATAAAAAAACTCAATGAAACGACGAGGTAAGCATTTTTCTGGTAAATAAACAATAAAATAATAAAAATATTAATTCAAATTGTTTAAAATAATATATTATTTTTTTTGTTTCTTTGCAGGTTCTGATGGATTTCTACGGCCGTATAAGGGGATTTTAAATAAGGTAAGTAACAAAAACATAGTGATAGAAAAATTTATTAGTGGTGTTGTTATCTAACACAACCATTTTTTTCTTTTCTTTACAGGGATCATGTTGGCTGTCTTGGGCCTATAAAAAACTTGATGGCGATTCTGAAAGATGGCGGATGGAAGCAGAATGAAATGGTAAGTAAAAAAAGTGTGGAAATTATTTTAATTATTTCTATAAAATTTTCTAATAAATTTGTTTTAAATTTTTCAGGTTTTGTTCCAGATGGGCCAGTGGACTAGGGATTAAGATGGTTCCGGGAATTTAAGGTAAGTGAAATGAATTATATTTGAAATATACAAAGTGGACTTTAGTGAAAATTAAAACGTGGTTCGGTGCATAAAAAAATCTTAATCAAATAAAATAAAAAATTTAATACATTTAAAATAATATCGGTTCCCGTTTTGGAAAAGTGAATTCGGAAAAAATTAATTTTGGAATTTACGGTGCAGGTAAAAAGTAAAAAAAAATTTAATGGAAAAAATTTAATTTGATCGAAATTTACCGTTAGTGTCAAAGGTGTACGGACAAAAAAATTAAAAATTTTAAAATTTATTTTCAAGTGAAATTGGAACATACCGTTAGTAAAAAAGTAACCAAATAAAAACTAACTTTTGAAAAAAAACTCTTTTTCGTGAAACTTGTCAAGGTGTGTTCTTTAAGTGAAATATGAACAAAAGCTTATACAGTGAGAACCAAAAGTGAAGTGGAATTTTTTTTTGTTTTAAATACAGTGGGTGTAGAACAAATGAAAATTTTTAGTGACAAACGGAAACTAAAGTTTGAAAATTTACAGTGGCCATCAGAATTTGTGAATCAGTTAAATTTAAGACAAAATTATTTGTGTAAACAAAACCTCCAAAACCTCTTGAAACCCAAAACAAAAGAAAAATTAATGAAGAAAACTTAAAAAAATTAAACCGTTCCTAAATGGATAAAATAAAAGAAAAATGAAAATAAAATGATTTCTCCAATTCAAATATTTTTTGCTTTAATTCCAAATTAATAATTTTATAAATTTTCTTTTACTTTCAGCTAATAAAATTCTATCGGACCTGCGATTTGGCCTTGGTTTGCTGCTTCCGTTCAGGAAAGGTAAGCAATAAACCTAAAACTAAGTTATATAAAATGAAACATAATTTCACTTGTATTAATTTTTTTCTCTATATTCACGACTTAATCGTAGGAATTTGGTAGAAATGTAAGGACTAAGTTCACCAAAGCTCATAGACAAGCGTCTAGAGACTTTAGCGAGAAATACCCCTTACAATTTCTCCGGAAATAAAAGTAAATATATATATATATATTATATATATATATATATATATATATATATATATATATATATATATATATATTATATATATATATATATATAATATATTATATATATATATATATATATATATATATAATATATATATATTATATATATATAATATATATATATATATATATATATATATATATATATATATATATATATATATATATATATATATATATATATATATATATATATATATATATATATATAATATTATATAATATATATATATATATATTATATATATATATTATTATATATATATATTTACTTTTATTTCCGGAGAAATTGTAAGGGGTATTTCTCGCTAAAGTCTCTAGACGCTTGTCTATGAGCTTTGGTGAACTTAGTCCTTACATTTCTACCAAATTCCTACGATTAAGTCGTGAATATAGAGAAAAAAATTAATACAAGTGAAATTATGTTTCATTTTATATAACTTAGTTTTAGGTTTATTGCTTACCTTTCCTGAACGGAAGCAGCAAACCAAGGCCAAATCGCAGGTCCGATAGAATTTTATTAGCTGAAAGTAAAAGAAAATTTATAAAATTATTAATTTGGAATTAAAGCAAAAAATATTTGAATTGGAGAAATCATTTTATTTTCATTTTTCTTTTATTTTATCCATTTAGGAACGATTTTTTTAGAGTTTTATTAATTTTTCTTTTGTTTTGGATACAAAAGGTTTTGGTCACGGTTCACTTCATTTTTGTTTACACAAATAATTTTGTTTTAAATTTAACTAATTCACAAATTCTAATGGCCACTGTAAATTTTCAAACTTTAGTTTCCGTTGGTCTCGCTTATTAGATCCAGTCACTAAATTTTTTTTTACAACCCACTGTATTTGAAGAAAAAAAATATTTCACTGTCACTTCACTTTTTGTTCTCACTGTATCTTCCAAATTTAAATTTTAAATTTTTTTTTGTCACTTTTCAGAACCACTCTAATTTCTTAAACAATTTTCTTTTTTCAACTTTTTTTCATTAAATTATTTTTTTTTTGTCCGAACACTTTTGACACTCACTGTAAATTCCGATCAAATAATTTTTCTTTAACATTTTCACTTTTAATCATTCTACACGAAACGATTGTTAAAACTTTTTCAAGTATTTTATTTTTTTTTTTTTTTTACTTTTTACACGCACTGTAAATTCCAAAATATTTTTTTTTACCCGAATTCACTTTTTCCAAAACCCGAACCGAAATTATTTTAAATTTATAAATTTTTTTTATTTTATTCGATTAAAATTTTTTTTTACACGGCACTCAAACTTTTGACGCACACTGTAACCAAAATTTTTTTTTGCACCGAACCACATTTTAATTTTCACTAAAGTCCACTTTTTATATTTCAAATATAATCCATTACACTTACCTTAAATTCCCGGAACCACCTTAATCCCTAGTCCACTGGCCCATCTGGAACAAAACCTGAAAAATCTAAAACAAAATTATTAGAAAATTTTATATAAATATTTATAATAATTTCCACCTTTTTTTGTTATTTTTTTTTTACTTACCATTTCATTCTGCTTCAATCCGCCATCTTTCAGAATCGGCCATCAAATTTTTCTATAGGCTCAAGGCAGCCAACATGATCCCTGTAAAGAAAAATTTGGTTGTGTTAGTTAACAACACCACTAATAAATTTTTCTATCACTATGTTTTTGTTACTTACCTTATTTAAAATCCCCTTATACGGCCATAGAAATCCACCAGAACCTGTAAAGAAACAAAAGAAACAATTATTATATTGTTTTAAACTATTTAAATTAATACTTTTATTGTTTTAATGTTTATTAACAAAAAATTTACTTACCTCGTTGTATCCATTGATATTTTTTTGTTTGGGTGCTTCTTCTTCACCCACGCGTAGTATTTTTCTTATTTGCCTCCTCCTCTTCCATTCATTCAAGCAGCTGTTCACAGTACGTCGCCGCCTGGCCAGTTTTTAACGGCGGTACAGAGTTGTACTTTTGTTCTCGAATGAATAAGGGTTGCCATAGTGGAAATTTTTGTATGGGAATAATAAAATACCCAAAATCCCAGAAAAGTTATTGGGCTTTAGGGTAGTTCAGAAATATTAGGGTGCCTTTTTTTCCCTCCCATCCTGTATCCAGGGATGGATAACAGGAGTGGTGGGGTTTGTCGTGTGCACCCTGTAATAGAGCTACTGAATAGAAGAAGAAGAAACTTAAACAGGTGGCAACACAATGAAAAAGGGATTTTTTTTTGGGAAGAAGAAGATGAATATAACCAAAAACAAATAGCTTTAAAAAAAATTTATGTAGGCAAACAAATTGCTGAAAATTTGTTGAAGCCATATTGGTAACCGAGGTTTCTAGATGCCAAAAGGAAGAAAGGTCGGCCTTTTTGATTTTTGCTCGGAGAGATGAAGAAGGTGGAGTCTGTGGCCTCATCATAAAAAAAAACTAAATTTTTGATTTTATTTTTTATAAATTAAATCAATTTTATTAAAAAAAAAAAGAATTAACTAAACTTAAAACTAAACTTAAAACTAAATTTTTAAATTAAACCAAAGCAAAACACAAACCTGCAAAGCCACTTCAACACCGACTCCATCCAACGAGGGAGAAGCTGTTTTCCAGCACCACCACGCCTGGGGTGCTTTGGTATAATTTTTGGTTTTCCGACCTTCTGTGAGTTTGCACCCGGACGACAAGGCGGACCGGACGAGTGTCCTTTTTAAATAATTTCTAAAAAAGGGGAAAGGTTAGACTAAATATATATTCGTATTGCTAGGCTTACCTATCATTCATCGTATCGAATCCATTCCGTTTGCTTTTTTTTCAAACGTGCGCGAACAGGGTTGAGCTCAGGCCTTTTACAAAGTAACGCGTGATTTTGAGATCTCAGGTGGTCTTAGCCATATATATTTATAACAAAAACCCTGTGAAAACAAGCAAAATTATTTAAAAGGTGTGTTAACTTAAAAGATATTTTCAATTACTTACCTGGTTTACACGAACGGACCCTAATACGGACTGACAGGAAAGCCTCATCAGCCAAAAGAACTCTTCCCGCTCTATAATTGCCTCCCGTAAACCAGCTAGTTGCCGCTGAAAAAGAATTGCCAGATCCGGTTTATCCCCGAGCTAAATTATAAACTTTTGAAACGTAAACATAAATTTGAGCGCATATAGTTAAACCTCAATCCAAACCTAAAACTAAAGCTAAATTCTAAATTTAAACCTAAAACTAATGCTAAATCAAAATTTTAAATTTTAAAACTTAAATTTAAACCTAAATCTAAAACTAAAGCTAAATTTAAATTCTAAATTTAAACCTAAATTTGAACCTAAAACTAAAGCTAAATTTAAATTCTAAATTTAAACCTAAATTTGAACCTAAAACTAAAGCTAAATTCTAAATTTAAACCTAAAACTAATGCTAAATAAAAATTTTAAATTTTAAAACTCAAATTTAAACCTAAATCTAAAACTAAAGCTAAATTTAAATTCTAATTTAAAGGCTAAATATAAAACTAAATCTAAATTGTAAAGCGTAGAATTAAAATTAAAACTAAACTAAATTTTTAAATCTAATATTGTTAAAGTTTGTTTGAGAATAATTTCGATAATAAAATCCAACATTTATAATGTTTAAATGAAATTTTTAAAAGTCTTAATCAATTAAAATGATCGGTTAATCAATATAAGCGGCGGTAAGTAGGGAAAGGAAAGTTTGCAGGGTAAATTTTGGGACATCCCTAATATTAGGATGTCATGGCGGGATTATCCAATCCCGAGTGGGAGGGTTTATCCTGGCACAACATCTGCCAGCCGTTAAAGGTCGTAGGAACGTTTCATCAGGGAGACAGACAGAAACCTACTCGGTGCCCCTTTATATTTTATTTCGTTTATTTCTTTTAGCTGGTATGGTTTTTTATGTGTGTGTGTAGGTGTCTAGAGAGGTAGCAAGAACCACCCCCATCCGGCGAGCTCCAAGCCCGGCGAACGCGAGCATACCAGCGCCGCTACAACTCTGGCAACACTAGTTTCATTTGTTTTGCACAACCACTACACTACATAAATGGCGCCCAACGTGGGGCCCGAAGTAGGTCCATAGATTAATCTAGTTAGTCCTTAATGCTATTCAGTCAAGACTACGTAAGTCCTGTTAGGTCATAACAAGAGTCCCTAATTGTAGCGACGTCGTCAGACGAAATAGTTATTTATTTTATTTTTTTTCATTTCTACTTTTCAATATATCGGAATCTATAATTGTGCATGACTAATATTGTACACACTAACGTAAGTCCCGAACATCTGGACAACCCAGTCTGGTTCGCGTTGCGACGTTTGGTGTGGGTAATATTGTCATGCGGAATTATAGATTCTTCAGCCTGTTCTTTCCAAGCAACTTGAGGCTCTCGTATTAGCTTTCCATAGCAAGAGCGAGATTGCTCAAGTTGGGAGGAAAGAATAGCATAGGCAGCCACCTTTAATAGCAAAACTATTAGTGTTTGTTTAAAACTCACGTTTGTCTACAGCTAAATAGTTAAAGTAGTCCTAGAAGAACTAGGTTTTTAAAACCAACATCTAGTTGCTCCTTAACATTTTTGCTGTGGTGAAACAAGCACTACCATTTATCATCCATTTTAACTTCTCCATCTCCTGAAACCAATAGGAAAACAATTACTACTATATCTTCGAACAATTTCAATATACTTTACCTGCAAACTTTACTTTCCAGAAAGCATCGCCGTTTACAAAATTACGTTTTGAATCTTCATTTTTTGTTTTGAGTTTGGATCTTTTCTTTTTAGATTTAGACTTTTATTTATTTTTTTTTACTAGCGCTCGATTTTGCTTTTATATATTTATATATATGTATTGACATTTTATCATTTGAATTGGACCTAATATTTACGATATTTGGTCAAGCTCATTTTAATATTGGTGTTCTCTACTATGGTATTAACTCGCTCAGCTAGGAGTCGATCCCAAGCAGACAACAGAAATAATCTTGAAATGGAGAACGCTAACAGAACCGTGATTGAAACTGCGGTTTCCGCTGCGCTCCCCTTGTACACCATCGCTAATACTATGACCACAACAACAACCACAACTACAGCAACTTCGACAGTAACACCCGCCGTCCGGCAGTTTATGTCATTAGCACAAGAACGCTCAGGATTTCATCACGAGTCTTCTTTTATAAACAGTACGATAACTTCGCCTGAATATAGCAGTATTACTGCCAGGAATGTGCAGCAGGAATATCGTTCCAGCATGCCCCGGCAGCACCTCCACCTGCTAATAATGTGACAGCCGCAACCGAGGTGGTTAATTTTATGCGCGAGGAATTGCAAAGGCAAATGCAGTTCTTGCGTAGCGATATGCAACAAGAGATTGCGCAATCCATAACTCGAGCGTTATCCCAAGCATCACCTCCACAGCCTGCCGAACCGCAACCACCTGTCCTACAACAAAATAACAATTTAGCGACAAATGTTCAACCACAATCGTATTTAAATATACCTGTGCTTAATAATCAGCAACCAGACGCTTTTCAGCCGTTGCCACCACAAGCAGCTTATACACATCCGCTAAACTTCAATCCAGTTTTGCCACCACCACAGTCGTCGCAAGCCCTAGCTGGCCCACAGAAGGTGCCTTTTCCATCGCCCGGAAGGTGGATTTATCAAAGTGGGGAATAAAATTTGATGGCACATTCAAATCCATGAGTGCAGAGGATTTTATCTTCCGTATTGACGTCTTGAGGCAGGATTATGATTGTAGCTTCAATGACATTTTAAGAAGTTTCCATTCGTTGTTGGAAGGCCAGGCTTTAGATTTGTACTGGAACCTCCGCAAGTTAAGGCCAATACGCTCCTGGGAAGAGTTGGTCGGAGCATTTCTTACGCAGTTCCGACGGTACGAGAGCGAGTTCCAACTGCAGAAACAAATAATGGACCGTCGCCAACTACCGATGGAAAGCTTCGAAAGTTTCTACAATGCTGTGATAAAGCTAAGGAACCAGCAGCGAAATCCATATTCTGAGCGAGACTTGGTGGAAATTATGAAAAGTAACTTAAAACCGTCAATGTCGCACTTGCTATTTTCTGTGACCACTTCTAATCTGAATGAGTTCTGTCAACAGGCGAAACGAGCCGAAAACTTAATTACCACTCAAAGGCAGACTTTTCAAGCTAGACATTCCGTCCCAGCTCGCGTACATGAACTCCAGTTTGGAGATGAAGAGCCGACACCTATCCCCGAAGTAGACGCCTTAGCCACTAGTAGCCGGTATATATGCTGGAATTGCAAGCAACCAGGCCATAGCTTCATGGATTGCCCATCACCCAATAGGCGCATATTTTGTTTTCGATGCGGTAGAGACGATGTAGTCACGCCTAAGTGCCCTAAATGTCAGGGAAACCTGAAGGGGAGCGAGTCCCAAACGGGGGAGACTCGTTCAAACCAACCCTAATCCCGGATAATACTACGTCCAGACCTACCCGAATTCTGATTAATCCCGAGCGTTTAACTCCTGAAGCTGAAAAGCCGAAAGTCCATGTAATTAAACCATTACATCAAAGAATTCATGAATATAATGAAGCTAAATTAAGAATCTTCGGGCAGGTCTCTAACAAGATAAAGAAAGCTAGACAGCGTTACAAAATCAGGAAAAGAGTAAAGCATGAAATAATGTCAACAAGTTTGTATGAAGGGAAAGATGCTAGAATATATTTAAAAATTCCTATTAATGGACACGAGGTTGATGGTTTATTGGACAGTGGAGCTACCGTTTCCTGTCTGGGTAAAGGTTGTATGGAGTTAGTGGAGAGTACGGGTCTCCCAGTTCAAAAATTTCTGTCCTACGTTAAAACGGCCGATGGCAGTCCACATAAAATTGTCGGACGGGTAAAAGCTATGATCAACTTTAATAATTTTTCAAAGGAAGTTACCTTTTATTTAGTACCAACGCTAAGTAGGAGTCTGTTTTTAGGCGTAGACTTTATGAAGAGCTTCGGTCTATTCCCGGCCTTGTGTAGTCTTTCTACTAATGGAGTGGATTTGTGTCCGGAGTCGGAAGAGGTTAAGGACAACCTTAAAATACATGTACTCCCTCCCGATGACAAGGCGGCTTTAGAAAAAGTAGTGGCGTTATTTCCTTGCTGCACTAAGAAAGGTCTTGGCCAGACTACGCTCGAATGTCATACAATCGATACCCGCGAAGCGATTCCGGTTAAAGACAGACATTATCCCGTCTCACCAGCTGTGCAGAAGTTGATGTACGCAGAGCTGGATAGGATGCTTAACCTTGGGGTCATTGAGCAGAGCGAGAGTCCTTGGAGCCATCCGGTTACTCTCGTCCGTAGGGGCGAGAAGAACCGTTTGTGTCTGGACGCTCGTAAGCTAAATGCTCTCACGGTTAAGGACGCCTATCCTCTGCCGCACATCGAAGGTCTTCTCAGCCGGTTAGGGGATACATATTACATATCAAGCGTTGATCTCAAAGACGCGTTCTGGCAGATACCACTAGATGCATCTAGTAAGGAGAAAACTGCATTCACGGTGCCAGGACGACCACTTTACCATTTTACGGTCATGCCTTTTGGGTTGTGTAATGCAGCCCAAAGGTTATGTCGTCTAATGGATAAAGTGATCCCCGCAGCACTTCGTGATAGAGTTTTCGTCTATCTAGATGATCTTTTGATAGTATCTCCAGACTTTAAGACACACTTGGAATTGCTGGATCGGGTAGCGCGTTGTTTGGATTCGGCGGGTGACCATCAACGTAGGGAAGTCGAAATTTTGCTTCAAAGAGTTGAAGTACCTAGGGTATATAGTAGGAGGAGGGAAGTTAAAACCTGACCCAGATAAGATCGATACGATTTTAAAATATACCTACCCGAAAACCGCCAAACAGGTCCGAAGCTTCATGGGAGCTACGGGTTGGTATAGGCGCTTCATCCCCGACTACGCTACCATATCAACACCTATTTTTAACACCCTTAAGAAAGGAAAAGGTTTCAACTTTCCGGACGAAGCTAAGGAAGCCTTCGACAAGCTAAAGTCCGCCTTCACAACAGCACCAGTGCTTATGCATCCCGATTTCAACAGGCACTTTTATGTCCAATGCGATGCATCAGACATAGGTTTGGGAGCAGTTCTGTTCCAAAAGGACGAAAACGACGGCGAACATCCAGTAGCCTTCTTCTCTCATAAATTAACCAGTGCCCAGAAAAACTATTCGGTCACCGAGAGAGAGTGCTTGGCCGTAGTGATGGCAATAAAAAAATTCCGGCCGTACATCGAACTGTTGCCGTTTACAGTCATCACCGACCACAGTAGCCTCAAATGGTTAATGTCCCACAAGGACCTCAGTGGCAGACTAGCTCGGTGGAGTTTACACCTCCAGGCCTTTTCATTCGCTATTGAACATCGGCCCGGATCCAAAAATATCGTACCTGATACTTTATCGAGATATGATATGGAGGAAATATCTGCGGAAGTAAATAATTTAATAGATTTGCAGTCAAGTTATTTTAAAGAGCAAGGTTACCTGGACTTAATCGCCAAAATCCGTGAAAATGCCGAAAGTTTACCAGATTT
Source organism: Lucilia cuprina (assembly GCF_022045245.1). Lineage (NCBI taxonomy): Eukaryota > Metazoa > Arthropoda > Insecta > Diptera > Calliphoridae > Lucilia > Lucilia cuprina. Next base: position 28,547,871 of record NC_060953.1, read on the forward strand.
GAAGGTAGTTGACGATTTGGTCTACAAACGAGTTTTGCCTTACGATGGTATTCCAATAAACGAAGACTTCGCTTGGAAACTTTGGGTTCCGCTTGAATTGACCCAAGACATTATTGCTAAGTGCCATAATCCACCTCAAGCCGCACATGGAGGTTTTGGAAGAACACTCCGAAGAGTCAAAGAATATTTCTACTGGCCAAACCAAAATATACAGGTTCGTACCTTTGTAGCCAATTGCCAAATCTGTCGAGAAACAAAACCCGCCAATTCAACTTTACGACCACCCATGGGAGCGGAATCTCAAACGGAGCGCCCGTTCCAGAAAATCTTTATCGATTTGCTAGGCCCGTATCCGCGGTCCAAAAACGGGAATTCATTTATATTCATCGTTCTGGACCACCTTACGAAGTTCGTGCTATTGAAGGCTATGGCAAAGGCAAATACGAAAAATGTAATAAAATTCCTAATCTCCGAAGTATTCCACAAATTTGGTACCCCGGAAATAATTGTGTCAGACAACGGAAAACAGTTCGTCAGCAAAGAATTTCAAGATATGGTTTGTAACTTTGGCGTCAAGCATGTAAAAACCGCTACCCACTCACCACAGGCAAATGCCTCAGAGCGCGTGAACCAGTCGATTCTGTCCGCAATTCGTTCGTACCTACAAGAAGATCATACTGAGTGGGACAAATACCTGTCAGAAATAGAATATTCGTTAAGGTCATCAGTACAAACATCAATCGGAGTTACACCATACTTTGCACTTTTTGGCATGAATATGATTCCGCATGGAAGTGTATACCATCTTGCAAAGAAGCTACAAATTCTACATGATCCTGAATCTGATATCTTGCCAAAACCTGTAAAAATGGATTTAATACGGCAGCAAATTCGTGAGAATTTACATAAGGCATATTTGAAGAACGAAAAGTCCTATAACACCCGTTGCCGTCAAGTTAAGTTTGTACCTGGTCAGGAAGTTTATCGTCGCAACTTCCAACAAAGCGATTTTAAAAATAATTTCAATTCCAAGCTAGCGAGAAAATTCCTGAAATGTCGTATTGTCAGACCTATAGGTAATAGTCTATATGAGGTTGAAGATCTTCAAGGGAAATTGTTGGGGGTATTTCACGCCAAAGATTTGAAACAATAGTTTCAAATTCTTTGGTGGTCTTAGTCCCAACATTTCTGTCCGCTCACCTAATTAAGTCCAAAATGATAAAATGTTTTTTTTTGTATATATTTTAATAGTATCAGTTGGTTAGTATGTAATCTCTACGCTATAGCTACGGATAATAGATAATTTTGCCTTATATTTTTCAAAGTTTATTAAAATATTGCTTTTCTTGGTATAGAGACCTACGACCAGGAAAGTTCGTTTGTGTTGTGGAACAGTAAACAGTCGTGATAGTTTGCCTGTTAACGAGTAGTTCGCCGAGTGCTCAACCAGACTAAATCTACTAATTTTCGTTTATGACCACGTTGTGATCGTCAGACGCTAGTCATAGATGCAATTCCGTCATAGCACCCTTTGGAACCATGCACTCAGGGTTAGGAATTATTAGTCATCTAAGCGCTGACTAAAATTTGGCAATTGGAATTGTCTGGGAGCAAAGCTACGGCGAGTATCCAACAAGCGTTTCGGGTAGAAACACGTGAATTACTCGGTAACAGGGAAAGCTATCGCCATGGTAAGTTGTTCTCACAACACGAACTATTCCTGGCAAAATAGTTTATTTTCTAATAGGAAAAGTTTTATGATCTTAACGACCATGAAGAAAGGCAAATTCGTTTTGATAAATTTGTAATACTAAGTACTGATAATTAGAATAATTTGTTAGTAAAATACAATTTTTATTTTCTACTCACCAATTTACTTTTCGAAGATGGAAGTTTTACTTCTTGCTTCCTGTTGTTGGCAGGAACAATTGGATGTCCATAAAAACCTACAGAAAAATAAAGACAAAAGAATTAGTGAATCTATATAAAATATAAATTATAATGATACAAAAAATTTCCATATCACTTACCATATTATTGGAATCTAAACTCCTCCGGAACCAACACTGAATTTTAAATCTGAAAAGAGAAATGATAATACTATTATAATTTACAAATTTAGATTCCAATGTAATTAGATTTTAGTCAAAATATAACATTTCGTAAAAACATTCTGAATTTTACGCAAAATATTTTAATATACAAATTTTATTCCAGAATGTTATATTTTGCCTATAATTTCTAAAATTATAATTATATAAATTTTACTAGTTTTTAATTTTTATTTTAGGGAGAAATGTCAAGGGGTATTTTCCGCCAAAGTATCTAGACATCTGTCTAAGAGCTTTGGTGGACTTAGTCCTTGCATTTCTACCTATTTTTCCACGCGAAAATTGTGTATTGAAGTTAATCTGAATTTATACTATTTACTTACCATTTTATCATCAAATTAGACCGGATTAACTCTTCGGTTATCTATCCCGGGTGCCAACTGAATTCCTAACCTGTGGGTAGAAAACAATTATAATTAGAAAATTGCAATTAAGTATAATTTTTTGATGATAATTTTCTAAAAAGATGAACTGATCTATTTTATATAATATATATTTATATATAATAATTTCTATATATATATATATATATTCTATATATTTATATATATATATATATATATATATATATATATATATATATATATATTAGATATATTATATATTTATTATATATATATATAATTATATATTAATATATATTTATATATATATATATATATATAATATATAGTATAATATTTATAATATAATAATAATAATATAATAAATAAATCGTTTAGAAAATTGATATTGTTTATAAATTATGGTCTTTTAAAAGAAATGTTAGGGGGTATTTTCGCCAAAACTCTAGACATAGGTCAAAAGTTTTGGTGAACTTAGTCCCTACATTACTTTATAATGTCTCACGACTAAACAATAGTATAGTAAATTAGTTTTTGTATTTACCAATCCCAAACGGAATAAGAGGTCTAGGAACTAGAATTGGTCCACCTGAATTTTAAGACCTGGAAGTAAAAGAAAATTAAGGAAAATTTTAGTTTTTTTTATGAATATAGAAATTTTAAGCTACAATATCATTTTCACTTTTTATTGTGGATTAACTTTTATTAGTTTTTATATAATTTTTCTTTTGGTTTGGTTACTAAAGGTTTAGGTCAATGTTCACTTATATTTTGTTTACATATTTTTTTTTTTTTTTGGGCACTGTAAATTTTCAGACTTTAGTTTTCGATTTTTTCTAACAATTTTATGCAGCAACGGATTGTGCTTATATTTACATCCATCTATCCCACATTCTTTGTTTATATTGCATTTGTGTCTATGTCTTCCCAAGCATTGTCGACATAAGTTTTTAGCTTTTACACATTCCCACTTACGATTTAACGACATGCTTTTAAAAACGTCACATTGAACTACTTTGTGGCTACCGTCATTGCATACAATACATGTGGTACTTAATGCGATTTTGTTAATTTCATTTCCACTGGGCTCTTTACTCTCCTAATCACGATTATGAGTATTCACTGAAGCTCCATTTTTTACAAACAACGGAGTAACGTTGCTAGCGGCTTCCGCCTTATAATACAACCAATCACTAAATGATTTTATAATGGGAACACGGTCATCTTTGTAATACATCGCCCAGGTCAATTTATGGTTGTTTGGAAGTTTGTCGACTAGCTCTTTTACTAGTAAAGGATTGTTGAGGTGGGATTGCATCTGACAACATTCCATCGTTGCGCATATATTACGTACACACATCGCATATTCAATTAGGGTGTCCAGTTTATCTTTAATCGGTGGCATATTCTTGGCTTTCAAAAAAACGCGCTCCAGGATGTGTTCAGGTCTGCCAAAACACATACGTAGTTTCCGAATGATTTCAGGCACCATTTGTGGCACTAGCAGCTTGTTTTTCACCATATCGCGAGCCTTACCTTTGAGAGCCGATTGCAGCCTTATCAAATTTTCAGCGTCTGTGTAACCTGCCAAGGACGTACTGTTTTCAAAGCTACTAATGAACAATGGCCAATCATCTGGATCTCCGTTAAAGGTTGGCAACTGTTTTGGAATAGACTGTCTTGCTGCTAACTGTGCTGTCTTGCTGCTATATATGCTATGCCACCGTTATCCACGATTTACTCAGCTCCGATAATGTCATACCTGCCACCCTCGACATGGCAGAATAATTACCATCCATCGACAAACATATTCACTCAACCATATAATTTTTTTTACTCCAATTTTTCGCAAATGCAAAGTCAAACACTTTCAACTACAAACGCACAAAATTTCGACAGTATTGCAAGGCAGCGAGATTTAGAACTTCAAAAACTTGAAGAAGAAATGCAAATTAAACGGCAGTATGTGGAAACAAAATATAAAATATTATCTGAGACAAATGAAACACAAGGAGCACACAGGCAAGTAATTACATCAAGTTCGGGACCAGCTTTGACGTCAGTCACAAATTTAGAACCAACAGCAGCACAGTTAGCTGTCGTGTGCACCCTGTAATAGAGCTACTGAATAGAAGAAGAAGAAACTTAAACAGGTGGCAACACAATGAAAAAGGGATTTTTTTTTGGGAAGAAGAAGATGAATAAAACCAAAAACAAATAGCTTTAAAAAAAATTTATGTAGGCAAACAAATTGCTGAAAATTTGTTGAAGCCATATTGGTAACCGAGGTTTCTAGATGCCAAAAGGAAGAAAGGTCGGCCTTTTTGATTTTTGCTCGGAGAGATGAAGAAGGTGGAGTCTGTGGCCTCATCATAAAAAAAAACTAAATTTTTGATTTTATTTTTTATAAATTAAATCAACAGGGTTGAGCTCAGGCCTTTTACAAAGTAACGCGTGATTTTGAGATCTCAGGTGGTTTTAGCCATATATATTTATAACAAAAACCCTGTGAAAACAAGCAAAATTATTTAAAAGGTGTGTTAACTTAAAAGATATTTTCAATTACTTACCTGGTTTACCCGAACGGACCCTAATACGGACGGACAGGAAAGCCTCATCAGCCAAAAGAACTCTTCCCGCTCTATAATTGCCTCCCGTAAACCAGCTAGTTGCCGCAGAAAAAGAATTGCCAGATCCGGTTTATCCCCGAGCTAAATTATGAACTTTTGAAACGCAAACATAAATTTGAGTGCATATAGTTAAACCTCAATCCAAACTTAAAACTAAAGCTAAATTTAAATTCTAAATTTAAACCTAAATTCGAACCTAAAACTAAAGCTAAATCAAAATTTTAAATTTTAAAACTTAAATTTAAACCTAAATCTAAAACTAAAGCTAAATTGAAATTCTAAATTTAAAGCCTAAATATAAAACTAAATCTAAATTGTAAAGCGTAGAATTAAAATTAAAACTAAACTAAATTTTTAAATCTAATGTTGTTAAAGTTTGTTTGAGAATAATTTCGATAATAAAATCCAACATTTATAATGTTTAAATGAAATTTTTAAAAGTCTTAATCAATTAAAATGATCGGTTAAACAATATAAGCGGCGGTAAGTAGGGAAAGGAAAGTTTGCAGGGTAAATTTTGGGACATCCCTAATATTAGGATGTCATGGCGGGATTATCCAATCCCGAGTGGGAGGGTTTATCCTGGCACAACATCTGCCAGCCGTTAAAGGTCGTAGGAACGTTTTATCAGGGAGACAGACAGAAACCTACTCGGTGCCCCTTTATATTTTATTTCGTTTATTTCTTTTAGCTGGTATGGTTTTTTATGTGTGTGTGTAGGTGTCTAGAGAGGTAGCAAGAACCACCCCCATCCGGCGAGCTCCAAGCCCGGCGAACGCGAGCATACCAGCGCCGCTACAACTCTGGCAACACTAGTTTCATTTGTTTTGCACAATCACTACACTACATAAATGGCGCCCAACGTGGGGCCCGAGTAGGTCCATAGCCTGATCTTTTGTTAGTTTTCTAATTCTATTTAGTCATGACTACGTAAGTCCTGTTAGGTCATAACTAGAGTCACTAATTGTTCCGACGTCGTCGGACGAAGCTATAATTGTGCATGGTCAATATTGTACACACCTACGTAAGTCCCGGACAACAGGACAATTTTAGTCTAGTTCGCGTTGCGACGTGTGGCGTGAACAATATGGTCATGCAGAATTATAGATTCATCAGCCTATCCTTTCCAAACAATTTGAGGCTCTCAGAATAGCTTTCCATAGCATATCTGAGAATGCTCAAGTTGTGAAGAAAGAATAGCTAAGGCCAGCCCCCTCTTTTACAATAGTCCATAGAGTATCTGTTTTAGAAACATGCGTTTTGTCCGCAGTGAAGTAGTAAGGGTAGTCCTACAGGTTCTAAGTTATCAAACCATCTTCTAGTTGCACCTTTAAAAGTTTTTCTGTGGGAAACAACTACTAAAATTTTATCCATTTTAATTTTTTTTCTTGTCTGCATCTCCTGAAACCAAAATAGAAAAGAAACAATTAGAAACGTAACTACGAACTATAATACATTTTTTACATTATCTGCAAACGTTACTTTCCTGAAATACACCGCCGATAGTAAGATTTTATTTAATTGGAGATTTCAAGATTTATCTTTGGTTCTTTTGGATTTGGAATTTTGAGTTTTTTTTGTAGAACGTTTTAGCTTTGTCGTTACGAACGTTTTGGATTTAGTTTTTGAATTTTTACTTCCATTCTTTAAAATTGATTTTTTTAGTTTTCCTTTGGGAAAGAGGAGGAATTTCTTCTAGTATTTTGCTAATATTTATCATAGAGATAAAAAGTTTTTTTTACTAGCGGTCTGTTATATATACGAATTTGATATTTTATTATATTTTGTTATTTTGGTTGAGTGTTTATTGTGGGGTCATTCCGCCAACTAGATTTCTATTCATTAGGAATGGTCTTAACTCGCTCGGCTAGGACTCGTGTACAAACTGAGCATAATAATATTTCCAATATG
>NC_060953.1:28554966-28557466 GCF_022045245.1 Lucilia cuprina
TACACATGGATTTTGACATTTACGAAAACCAAAAGCAAAAACAAAATACATGGGAAATGTTGTTGTTGCAGAACTGCCACCACCTTATCTGAATTCGCCTTGAACAACGCTAAACGAAATAAAAAACAAAATACACAAGGCATCTAAACCAACAGACATCTAAACATACATAACGAAAAACACAGAAAACAAAATAAACAACGCAATAAAACGAACCTACATAAAACCAAATACATCTACAAACACGTGTACATCTTTTTCCAATATACAGTGTTGTTGCTTATTTAACAAAGTATGAAAAAATATGACAATTTTTGATGAAATTTTCAGAGGTTGTCTCGAATTTTTGCTCATATCGCCGTTATTTACCGACCGATTTTGCTGATTTTAAATAGCGATCTTCTCGAAAGCATGTCTAATAGAATTATTGAAGATTCGGATCTCGCCGATATCTGGGGTCCTCTAAAAACTGATTTCAACAGACAGACGGACATGGCTTAATCGACTCCGCTATCTATAAGGATCCATAATATATATATACTTTAAAGGGTCGGAAAATTATATTATAGAAATTACAAACGGAATGACAAACTTATATACACCCTTCTTACGAAGGTGAAGGGTATAAAAACACAACTAGGCTAAAAAAAGATGGTATAAAACAAGTGATAAGGAGATTTTATCGAAATTTAAGAATCTAAGTTCACATCATTGAATCACTTAAAATCTGAAAGATGTCATCATCATTAATCCGGATTATTTTCATCCCTAAACCTAAAGGGTACCAGCCATTTCATAAACTTTACAGTCCAGACTATACTATAGCTCATAGTCCAGACTATAGACTAGAATATAGTCCAGACAATAGACTACACTACAGCCCAGGCTATGGACTATAATATTGTCCAGATTATAGACTAGACTACAGTCCAGACTGGTCTATAGCTCATAGTCCAGACTATAGACTATAATATAGTCCAAACAATCGACTAGAATAAAGTCCAGACAATAGACTACACTACAGTCAAGACTATATACTAGAATATAGCCCAGAATATAGACTAGACTACTGTCCAGACTAAACTATAGCTCATAGTCCGGACTATAGACTACAGTCCAGACAATAGACTACAGTTCAGACTATAGACTTTAGTCCAGACTATAAACTAGACATTAGGCTAGTTTATAATACAGACTAGATTATTGTCCAGACTATAGACTAGACTAAGGTCCAGAATAGACTATAGCTCACAGCCCAGACTATAGACAGTTCAGACTAATGACTAGAATATAGTCCAGATTATAGACTAGAATATAGTCCAGATTATAGACTGGAATATAGTCCAGATTATAGACTAGAATATAGTCCAGATAGACTAGAATACAAAATTGTGCGTTCTTTGGGTAGTTCTACATTATTCAATGAAATTATTATCTGCGACGGGTCGAATATAGTCCAGACTATAGACTAGAGCACAGTCCAGACTATAGACTAAACTACAGCTCAGACTGTAGACTAGACTACAGTCCAGACTATAGACTAGACTACGGTCCAGACTATAGACTAGACTACAGTCCAGACTGGTCTATAGCTCATAGTCCAGAGTATAGACTATAATATAATCCAAACAATTGAGTAGAATATAGTCCAGACAATAGACTACACTACAGTCCAGATTATAGACTAGAATATAGCCCGGAATATAGACTAGACTACAATCTAGACTAAACTGTAGCTCATAGTTCAGACTATAGACTTTAGTCCAGACTATAAACTAGACATTAGGCTAGTTTATAATACAGACTAGATTATTGTCCAGACTATAGACTAGACAACAGTCCAGACTATTCTATAGCTCACATCCTAGACTGTAGACAGTAGTTCAGACTATAGACTAGAATATAGTCCAGATTATAGACTAGAATATAGTCCAGATGTAGAGCATGTGGAGAGGACAGTGAAACTCTGGAGCACTTTCTTTGCCACTGTCAGGCATTCGTCGAAGTTAGATCCAAATATTTTGGAAGTGATGTTATTCCGGAAATAACATTCCTAACTAACACTGATTGGAAGATTCTTAGGAATTACGTTCAGGAAACTGAGTTCCTGAACACTGAAAAATAATTCAGCCAGTTCCGTTTTTTTTTTCACGATAAGGAGCGCACAACAGGCCCGATAGTGGCCTAGGTGTATTTCTTCGGATTTGATGTAGTATACATCCTCCTATCAACCTAACCTAACCTAAAATAGAAAATCCACTCCCATGCATAAAAAAGAAGAAGAATTCGTCATACACTTTGAAAAGTTAATTTATTAAATTGGGTGGGGTTAAATTTTGTTAGTGCAGGCTCACCCCGCGCATTTAATTCCCTCTTCACTAATCAAGCACTCCTAGAAATATGTATAAAGCTGGCCAATTCTTAATGCCTTAAGTGCCCGCTTCTTTTATCAAGAGCCTTAGAAGGGGGTGGGGTTAAATGTTGTTAGTGCTGGCTCACC
>NC_060953.1:28559966-28623763 GCF_022045245.1 Lucilia cuprina
AATTAGTGAAGGGGGAATTAAATGCGCGGGGTGAGCCAGCACTAACAACATTTAACCCCACCCCCTTCTAAGGCTCTTGATAAAAGAAGCGGGCACTTAAGGCATTAAGAATTGGCCAGCTTTATACATATTTCTAGGAGTGCTTGATTAGTGAAGGGGGAATTAAATGCGCGGGGTGAGCCTGCACTAACAAAATTTAACCCCACCCAATTTAATAAATTAACTTTTCAAAGTGTATGACGAATTCTTCTTCTTTTTTATGCATGGGAGTGGATTTTCTATTTTAGGTTAGGTTAGGTTGATAGGAGGATGTATACTACATCAAATCCGAAGAAATACACCTAGGCCACTATCGGGCCTGTTGTGCGCTCCTTATCGTGAAAAAAAAAACGGAATACTTTAACAAAGTAGTTTATCAAACTACTCATATTTAACTCAACAAAAACAGAGTAACACGAAAAATTCTCTCTTGCAGACTGTGTGCAGACAAAAAATTGAGTTTTTCTTGCTTCTTTTTTTTTTTTTATATATGGGAGAGAATTTTCATTTTAACAAACTACTTAACAAACTAAGTAAAAATGAGAGTAAGCATCTTAAAAACAATATTGGGAATTAAAAAATTGATTAATAATAACAATTTAAAACAAATAGTGGTAAATGAAATAAAATTATGGAATTAAAAATTGGACCAATGCCCAATATTTTTTGGTAATAAGTTTCCTTCTATAGTTTTTGTAAAAATCTTAAAAAACAGTTTTTTCAACATTTCACTTATTATTTTCTTTTGATGTTAGGATCATATTTTGGGTGAGTTACTTAGGTAATTGCATTGGACATTATAGTAGAGTCACAACACCTCCTCTTTGTGCATACCAAATTTCATTAAAATCGGATTAACCGTTTAGAAGTTACCGAATTATTTCCCTCTTTTTTTTTTCCTATACCACTGTGTGTCATCTAACCCCATATTTAATCTGTTGTTCATTCTAATACAATTAATACATTTATTTATTTTTTCTTTGTCACATTCTTTTGTTTTATGGCAACCATGGCATTTTAAGCAACATTCTTGATTTTTACATTCTCTGGCTTTATGATTATATCCTCTACATTTCATGCATTCTATTATATCAGTTCCATCGAATACTCTACATCTTTCCCAACCTATGTTTATTTTCTGCTACGAAATTAGTTTATAATACGTATCATTGTCCACGATTACTTTTATAGTATAAATTTTTCTTTTATCATTAATTTTATATTCGTATTTTTGTATTAATTTTAATTCACCATTTATTATAGGATTTTGTTTTTTTAATTTTTTCTATTATTTCATCTTCCGTATAGTCAAAACTTATGTCCGTTATTTTTAGTATTAAATTTCTTGGACTGGGCACCTTAATATCATAATTTTCATTTAGTTTAATTTGAATTGCATTTTTTATTTTTTCTCTTTCTTCATTATTTTCGCTTTGTATTATTACTGACCCATTTTTTCTGTTTTCTATTTTTGTTATTTTTAAATTCACTGGATCAACCTTTTTATTTAATTCTTCTTTTGTTTTTTCAGCATCCTGTCTTTCTTTAGGTTTAACAATTAGAGGCACTTGTTTATTTTGATCTGGTATCATTATGAGCTATAATATAGTCTGGACTGTATTCTAGTCTATAATCTGGACTATATTCTATTCTATAGTCTGGACTATATTCTAGTCTATAGTCTGAACTACTGTCTACAGTCTAGGATGTGAGCTATAGTCTAGTCTGGACTGTTGTCTAGTCTATAGTCTGGACAATAATCTAGTCTGTATTATAAACTAGCCTAATGTCTAGTTTATAGTCTGGACTAAAGTCTATAGTCTGGACTATGAGCTATAGTTTAGTCTGATTTGTAGTTTAGTCTATATTCCGGGCTATATTCTAGTCAATAATCTGGAATGTGGTGTAGTCTATTGTCTGGACTATATTCTACTCAATTGTTTGGATTATATTATAGTTTATAGTCTGGACTATGAGCTATAGACCAGTCTGGACTGTAGTCTAGTCTATAGTCTGGACTGTAGTCTAGTCTATAGTCTGGACTGTGGTCTAGTTTATAGTCTCGACTTTAGTCTAGTTTGTATTAAAAACCAGCCTTAAGTCAAGTATATAGTCTGGACTAAAGGCTAATATATAGACTGGACTGTAGTCTATAGTCTGGACTGTAGTCTAGTCTATAGTCTGGACTATAGTCTAGTCTATAGTTTGGACTGTAGTCTAGTCTATAGTCTGGACTATATTCTGTCTATAGTCTGGGCTGCAGTGTAGTCTATTGTTTGGACTATATTCTAGACTATAGTCTGGACTATGAGCTATAGCTACTGCAGTCTAGTTTATAATCTGGACTATATTCTAGTCTATAGCCTGGGCTGTAGTGTAGTCTATTGTCTGGACTATATTCTAGTCTATTGTCTGGACTATATTCTAGTCTATTGTTTGGAGTATATTCTAGTCTATTGTGTGACTATATTCTAGTTTATAGTCTGGACTATGAACTATAGTATAATCTGGACTGTAGTCTACTCTGTATTATAAACTAGCCTAAAGTCTAGTATATAGTCTGGACTAAAGGCTAATATATAGACTGTGCTGTGGTCTACAGTCTGGACTGTAGTCTAGTCTACAGTCTGGACTGTAGTCTAGTCTACAGTCTGGACTGTAGTCTAGTCTACAGTCTGGACTGCACAGTGGGGCAGAATGGAAATTTTTTGGAAATAAATCTGGCATTTCTAAACGGCTGATCCGATCGGGATAAAATTTGGCGTGAGCGTAGCCAAGGAGTATTCGAGTTTAAATTTTGAAGATGCCCCAGGGACGGAGCTGTGGCGGCTCAAAGTAGGGTACCTACGACATATAAAATTTTTAAACTCGTGCCATTTTTTTGTTTTTCACCCAAATACAAAGACTTTTATATTTTCTGAAAGCGCTCGACGAGATCTTGAAATAACATGCTTGGACATACTACTTATCTTTTATAATATCCGAGTTGTAAGCATTTAAAAATTTAGTGATACAAAATTAACCATACCTTGGTCCGCCTTTTTTTGAATACCGGGCGTAATTTTTGACCAAATGGACTCAATTTTTTCTTGTTAGTTAGACAACAAAATTTCCAATAATATACAAAAAATTTCAGATCAATATCATTTACAGATCCAAAAATATACGTTTTTTAATTTAAAAATTCAAAAAATTTTAGATTTTTGTCGTTTTTTGCCCAAAATGTGTCTTAACTCTTTTATTAATAAAATAAAATTTTCTTTAAGAACATATAACAATTTTATAGTTTTCTAAAAGGTATCTTTACGCAGAACGCTTTGGCGTAAAAAACTTGTTCTATTTTTTGAAAATGTTGCCACTGCGTCCTTCCGAATATGACCTATTTTTTTTATCAAAACTTCAACGTTGGACGATATGTTCTAAAATCCCAAAGCTGGGATCAGAAAACTGAAAGCAGTTTTGGAAACCCCAATATGTTTTCTATTTACTCCAAAAGTATTTTCCCAGCCCTGAAAGAAATGTGGACTCTATGGGCAAAAATGTAAAAAATCCCATTTTTGGGATTTTCATACTCTTTTTGGGAATTGCGGGATGCCCTTTGACATTTTCAATTTTTGCATTTTCTTATTTGAGATGACAAATTTAACAAGCGTTGAAGATTTCATTGAGTTTTGTTCATAAATAAAGATTTTGTCATATATTACATATTTGTTAAATTTCTAAAACTATGATTTATATCAAAATTTTAATAGGGTCGCAGATAGCTACAACAATTTAGTCCATATTTATCCCTTAATATCTTTTTTTAGTTAGATATGGAAATTCTCGACCCTTTACAAAAAATTTCAAGCCAATATCTCAATTACATTCAAAAATATGTTCATTTAAACCTGTATCCTTTAATTTCATCTTTTTCATATTTTAGTATTAAGTATGACAGATCATACATTTGATGTTGAATAAAATATTTGGACAATTTTTAAAAATTATTTAGTTAATTATTTTATTAAGGACTATAACATTGTATATACAATAAAAAAAATAATTTTATTATGAGCCACGCACAACAACACCTAAATCACCTCACACAAACCACCTATCCCGCCCACCGAAATATAAAACACAATTTAATACAATATCATCAGTTAATATAATAGCTTTTTTTATTTGAACTGTTTATCTTAAACATAATACAATTAATTCTTACAACCTACTTATATAGTTAATTCTTAACACTACTTATTTTCTATAAAATAATCTGTCATATCGGTGTACATATCCAGAAGGTAATATAAGTCCTTTAAATCTTCCTCGTTTTGAGATGATAGAGTTTCATAACAAATCTATCTTTTTCGCATAGTTGAAAGAACAGGATCAGAAGATAGAAGTAAACTATTAAAAATATCTTCATTCTGTGATTGCCTGGAGCATTTTCTTGAGCTGAAAAGTTGAACATGCTTAAAATCTCGATTCCTCGCTTCCTGGGCTTCTTCTGTTAACTCTCCAAGTGGAAGAATATTCGATTCAATTATTATTTGACCATGACACAATACTTTGTGTACTGTTGGTGTTAGTTCCCTCCATGGATACAGAGATACAAGTAATTTAGAAATTTCAGATGTATATTCCCCAAATCGATTTCCATTAATTTTATGTTTACAATTCAGTGCCATTAAAATAGTGTTAACTCTTCGAAGCAACTCCTTGTCGATTCCAGTTATTTTTGAAGTAATTTCAAAATCACGAAAAAGCCTTCTCGCCGTATTACCGTCATTTGTACTACCGCAACTTGGAAGTGGTTTGTCGATGTTTAATCCCATCTGAACTTTAAATTCTTCTTGGATTCTGCTTTTTTCCGCAGCTCTCAGTTCCTTAAATTCTTCATTATTTTCTGTTGATTTAGTAAGATTCTCTAGCACACTTCTATATTTGAGGTCGTATGCTATGTGTAAAAAGTAATCCAAAAATCGTATTCTGGCATGAAGTGGTGAAATTCCGAAAGACAGGACTTCTTCATTAATACTTCTGCTTTTGTTTATATTTGAGAATTGCGACTTTTTCTCATTACATATTGAGCATCTCCAGAAGGAAGAAGTTTCTGTTATGGCATTGCTGACCTTTCCATCAATCATTGTTAAGCTTAGCTGATATGATACGTTAATAGAGAATTCCTTTATTTTTATGCAAATGGGCTCCAGTGCATTTATTTCATCTTTTAAATATTCCACTAAATCTTTTGTTGTTTTCTTTGACTCTTTTATATATTCAAATCCAATGGGTCTACAAAAATTTTTTGAACCCGGAGTTGTATTGATCCATATATCTTCTAATGAATTTCCGATGCTTGACGATGATGGATTAAGGGAATATGAACGAATTCGTAATGGCACTAATGATGACATAAATACACTTTTGTAGTCTGCTAATGTCCGACTTCCACAAGCTTGTTTGTATTCTGAAAGTGCTGATAAACCGTCACATCCCCACTTACACATTAAGACAACATCACAGTTATGAATTTTCCTTAGTTGGTCTTCTGAAAAGTCTGACACAATTCTTGATGCTGTGTTTTCGAGCAAAGATGATATATCAATACAAGCTTCCACATCATTAACAGCAATAGGTGATGGTAGGATAGTTTGTTTTTTTCCTGGATCGCCTTGTATGATGGTAATATATTGTGTCCTTTTTCATGCAGAGCTTTCCTTAATATTTGGTACTTATTTCGACTGAGACCCAGTTCCAACATAAGCGCTATTGCTTCCTCTTCAGTAAAATTTGATTGTGATGTTGGAGTTGGTATACTTTCCACAATTCACTTAAGTCGTTTTGGTGATGCATTAGGAAGAATAGTTGCAATATGTACGGCATCCATAGGTTGGTTTTCCTTTTTCAGCATTTCGTTAAATGTATCAGCAATTTCCTCATTTGAGATTGAAAAAAGTTTTTGTGTGACCCTCTTTTTTTTGACCTTGAACATAAGTCTTCGTATGACTTGCAAGGCGCTCCTGCTGATGTGTTGTAAGTTGAGATTTCCGTAGAAGTTTCCATCCAACTACAAAATTTTAATCGAAATTTCTTTTGATTTCCATCCACAGACTTACTTTTTACATCAAAAAGTTTTAAAAAGTTTTCAATTTTTGATATGCCTGTTTTGTCTACTTTTCTACTATATGTAGTTTTTATATAATTTGAAATGTATTTAATTCTTTCTGGCCCTTTTGAAGATACACTCCATAAAACGGAACACAACTCTTCGTACTTTAATGTAATCTTCATTGTAGATTTATTAAATATGGTACTTAAAATCTGAGAAGTTTACTTATATACCAATTCTTGTCATTTCCGATACAGGTATTCCAAAGTAAAAAATTACGAACTGTCTACCTATTAACATTTAGGACTATATTACTATAACCTGCAATTCAGTCATTGATATTTCTTATTAGTGAATGAATCGAAATTATCATTACCTGTATATTTTTACCTACATGATCATAAACGAAACAGAACGAAATGATCTGTCGAAAAAATTTAGGTAAAAAATAGTTATAAATTTCTGAAAATTTAAGCATAATAAGACCTTTCAATTATAAGGATAAGCAAACAAATAGAAAATAGGTAAATATAAGATTTAAACATGTTCTGTCATATTTAATACTAAAATATGAAAAATATGAAATTAAAGGATACAGGTTTAAATGAACATATTTTTGAATGTAATTGAGATATTGGCTTGGAAATTTTTTGTAAAGGGTCGAGAATTTCCATATCTAACTAAAAAAAGATATTAAGGGATAAATATGGACTAAATTGTTGTAGCTATCTGCGACCCTATTAAAATAGGTGGTTTGTGTGAGGTGATTTAGGTGTTGTTGTGCGTGGCTCATAATAAAATTATTTTTTTTATTGTATATACAATGTTATAGTCCTTAATAAAATAATTAACTAAATAATTTTTAAAAATTGTCCAAATATTTTATTCAACATCAAATGTATGATCTGTCATACTTAATACTAAAATATGAAAAATATGAAATTAAAGGATACAGGTTTAAATGAACATATTTTTGAATGTAATTGAATTTCCATATCTAACTAAAAAAAGATATTAAGGGATAAATATGGACTAAATTGTTGTAGCTATCTGCGACCCTATTAAAATTTTGATATAAATCATAGTTTTAGAAATTTAACAAATATGTAATATATGACAAAATCTTTATTTATGAACAAAACTCAATGAAATCTTCAACGCTTGTTAAATTTGTCATCTCAAATAAGAAAATGCAAAAATTGAAAATGTCAAAGGGCATCCCGAAATTCCCAAAAAGAGTATGAAAATCCCAAATATGGGATTTTTTACATTTTTGCCCATAGAGTCCACATTTCTTTCAGGGCTGGGAAAATACTTTTGGAGTAAATAGAAAACATATTGAGGTTTCCAAAACTGCTTTCAGTTTTCTGATCCCAGCTTTGGGATTTTAGGACATGTCGCCCAAAGTTGAAGTTTTGATAAAAAATAGGTCATATTCGGAAGGACGCAGTGGCAACATTTTCAAAAAATAGAACAAGTTTTTTTACGCCAAAGCGTTCTGCGTAAAGATACCTTTTAGAAAACCATAAAATTGTTATATGTTCTTAAAGAAAATTTTATTTTATTAATAAAAGAGTTAAGACACATTTTGGGCAAAAAACGGCAAAAATATAAAATTTTTTGAATTTTTAAATTAAAAACGTATATTTTTGGATCTGTAAATGATATTGATCTGAAATTTTTCGTATATTATTGAAAATTTTGTTGTCTAACTAACAAGAAATTGAGTCCATTTGGTCCAAAATTACGCCCGGTATTCAAAAAAAAGGTATGGTAAATTTTGTATCACTAAATTTTTAAATGCCTATAACTCGGATATTATAAGAGATAAGTAGTATGTCCAAGCATGTTTTTTCAAGATCTCGTCGAGCGCTTTCGGAAAATATATATTTGTATTTGGGTGAAAAACCAAAAAATGGCACGAGTTTAAAAATTTTACATGTCGTAGGTACCCTACTTTGAGCCGCCACAGCTCCGTCCCTGGGACATCTGCGGGGTTCATCTTTAAAACTTAAACTCGAATACTCCTTGGCTACGTTCACGCCAAATTTTATCCTGATCGGATTAGCCGTTTAGAAACGCCAGATTTATTTCCAAAAAATTTCCATTTTGCCCCACTGTGGACTGTAGTCTAGTCTACAGTCTGGACTGTAGTCTAGTCTATAGTCTGGACTGTAGTCTAGTCTATAGTCTGGACTATATTCGACCCGTCGCAGATAATAATTTCATTGGATAATGTAGAACTACCCAAAGAACGTTTGTAACAGTGGCAATATGCCAACGTTTAGGAATAAAGATAGGGAAACAGTTATGGATATTACTCTTACGAACCGAAATGAGAATTCTAGCCCATGGTCTTAGGTTACATTCAACGAGAGGACAACTCTTGGACAGAGTCCAGCTCGGAGACACTCTCCTTGCTTATGGAAACGCACTTTCCAGCTTGTGCCGACATAGATGATAGGGAAACAGTTCAAGGGGTCCAAGGACCTAGGGACTTTAGCTATTCATCTATTCACATTGATGTCTCTAGTCTCTAGGGACAAACTGGGCTGTCACCGCCCAGCCCACCTTTGATCCGTATATATCGTCGGGTCCGAAAGGTGTTTTTCCGGCCATGCTCTGCAACATTCCTAAATACGCGTTAGAGATTTGAGCTAACATTTTCAAGAGGTGTCTCCTACCTTCCTAGAGGGTGGAGAGAGGCGAAGGTAATTTTTATCTCTAAGGCCGGTAAGGCATGTCACTCGAAACTTAAGGTTTTTAGGCTATTAGCCTATCGTCTTTCCTACAGAACACCTTAGAACGTCTGACAGATCTCTATCTCAGGAGCAATATAGATACGCGCCTTATTAGCAACGCTCAACATGTGTACTTAAAAGGTAAGTCGGTTGAGAGTGCGCTACATAAGGTGGTTGGTCGTATTGAGCACGGCTTGGGGCATTGGCAATATACTCTGGGCGCGTTTTTGGACCTAGAGGGCGCCTTTAACAACATTAGAATAGAGGCCATTAGGAAGTCGTTGGTGGAACTTGGAAAGAGCTCAAAGGTGTGCTTCTATAGGCATAACTAGTGTCGGGGGTGGAACACCGCAGGCGGCATTGGACATTATTCAAAATCTGCTTTCCTTTGGGAAATATGTTAAGAGTGTAGCGGGTAGAGACTTATTTAGACCGTTTGAATCAGATCTAGTAAGACCAAAGCGGGTAGGCCACTCAAGAATATTGTACGAAGTAGGTCTAACTGGAATTATGGGAAGTACGGAGGGTATTTCTGACTATTAAGATACGTCCTTGTACTTCGGTGTGAAACTTTTAATTGTGATTCCTAGTAGGGACGAGGGGATTGGGTCCGAAGTGCTGTTTGAGGGGTGTGCAGTCTGATGGATCCAAGTTGGAATCTAGTACAGGGTCCGGAGTTTATCTGGTTGATGATAATATCAGAGCGTCCTATAGACTTCCAGATGAATGTAGTGTCTTCCAGACGGAGATCTTTGCGATCTGCAAAGCCGTGGACATATTAAGACACACATTACTAGGGGGTCAGAGGTAACGATTTATCTTGATACCGGGACATTGTGATATTCGGGGGAACTAGATCGCAGATGAATTGACCAGACAGGATTCAGAGCTTGATCTTAATAGTTCTGCAGAACCCCCTATCTGTTATTACTTTAGACTAATCTCCGGAAAAATGAAAAACTCTACTAACTAGGAATGGACAGGAACAGTATTAGGACTTTAGTAGGAATAATAACTGGTCACTTCGCATTTGGGGCCTTTAAGGGTAACTTGGTCGGTAACACGCAGGATTTTTGTAGGTTGTGTGAACTTGGATTTATTTGCAAACTCAAAATAACGTTTTAATTGGATTTTCATTTAGCATACATTTATATATTTAATGTCAAATCATATATCTCTTTTGTGCAATTCTAAATAAGATTTTGGCTAAATTCATATGCATAATGTGAACAATTGCAATGCTTAAGCTTTTAAAAACTGCATTTGAATTTTGCACTTTTTCACCGAATTTGCACTTTTTTGACTCTCGTTTTGAACTTTTTTATGAAGGAATTCTGGCAACACTGTATGTACTACTATATGGCTAATAGTATAACTATAAAAAACCTATTATTTTTTTTTTTTTTTTTTTAGACAGAAGAAATATACAAGCTGACAAACAAATAAATCTGTAATTAGGTGCCAATCTAAATAACAACAAAAAATATATGTTTTTGTTACAATAATATGAAGAGAGATTATTTTTAATATCAAAATTACCATTAAAATTGACACCAAATATAAAAAGAAACCCACCAGATATTCGAAACCCAATAGACATAGGTGATTTTGATCTATAATTCAAATATTAAATAGTTTTGCTCAAATCAATATGGAAATCTTATTTCACTGAGAAAACCTTACCCTTTTATTTTGATTTTCATCTAAATAGAAAATAATTTCAATTAGGAGCAGCTTTGACCGTGCAAAAATATTTGATTTTGTTTCCTCTCACAAAAAGAAAACTAACAGAAAACGTATAAAAGAAAAAAAATTAATTAGGCTTATTATTCTGCAAAAGGAATAAAAGCTCAAAAATTGAAATCAGCTTCACTTGAAATACTTACAATTTTTTTCTTATAATTTTTTTTTAAATAAACTTTAATAAAAACTTTGAACTTTATATGAACTTAGTTTTGAAAAATTTGAAAGAACAACGTTCAAGAAAACTTGTCAATGCTAAGCGATCTCCAAAGAAAATGGCAGAGTTTTTCCTCTAAAGGCATAATGAAAGCTTGGTTGGCGTCCGTAATCTAGCGGTTTGGAAAAGTAACATGTCTATTCCCTAAATTTAATTAGATTTTCGTAAACAAATATCAATATAAATGTCAATTGAACGATAGGAGTGATATACATGTTTCGGCTTTACCCCCATAGATGGCGTTGTAAGAAATGTAAACGACACTGTTAAGTTTTTAACGGAAATAAAACAAAACAATATTCGAAAACAATTAAACAATATATTTGTTATTTATTATTCAGTTAATCAGTTATATGCTATGGTTTTTTTTATATGTTATTGATTTAATAATTTAATTTTCCTTTAGTTAGTTATATATATATTTATTAATTTATTATTAATTCATTAGTTTATTTATTGATTTATTTATTTGATTATTGGGAAGAAAATATATAAATTAATATCAAAATCATTTTATCATAGCAAGCGACATTACATACATGAGATTATGCAAAAGACTAGACTATAGAATAGTATAATCAAAAGACAAGAGACTGGACTATAAAATAGTCATTACAAATGACTATAGACTGGGCTAAACAGATGGTCTAAAACAAGTGATAAGGAGGTTTTGTCGAAATTAGTTCACAGCATTGAATCACTATCTATCATCATTAACCATCCGAGTTATTTTCATCCCTTAACGCTTTATACAAAGTGTATCTGCCATTTCACTAAATGTGTAGCGGTTTGTTTTGTTTCGAGAACATATTCCAAATAAACTTCTTTATGTTGTTGTTTAATGAATTTTTAATGAATTTGTTTAGTACTTCTTTTGGTATTTATGGTTTCTTGTCATTAAGTTTTTGGCCAGCATCTTTGTTGTGCTTTCTCTTGCGTTTTAGATTATATGGAAGACGTTTTGGTGTATTGTCTTCTACGTGTATAAAATTTTAGCTTCGTCTTTTATTCATTAATTTCTTCAGAAATTTTCTAATTAATATGTACTATTAAAAATATTTATAAAGCTTTTTTAATAAAAACAAGTAAGAGTGCTATATTCGGCTGTTTTAAACATCTTAGTTTTATAAATTTTAAATTTTTTCCCGACTACATTATCATTACACCAAAAGCTAAACAAAATGAACAACAACAACAACGCAAAACGAAATAAAAAACAAAATACACAAGGCATCTGAACCAACAGACATCTAAACATGCATAACGAAAAACACAGAAAAACAAAATAAACAACTCAATAAAACGAACCTACATCCAAATATGGGAATAGAATTCACAAAAACAAAATACGTAACTCAATGACGAACAGCATTGAAACATACAAAGCAAAATACACAGCTGCATAAAACCAAATACATCTACAAACACGTGTACATCTTTTTCCAATATACAGTGTTGTTGCTTATTTAACAAAGCATGAAAAAAATATGACAATTTTTGATGAAATTTTCAGAGGTTGTCTCGGATTTTTGCTCATATCGCCGTTATTTACCGACCGATTTTGCTGATTTTAAATAGCGATCTTCTCGAAAGCATGTCTAACAGAATTATTGAAGATTCGGATCTCGCCGATATCTGGGGTCCTCTAAAAACTGATTTCAACAGAAAGACGGACATGGCTTAATCGACTCCGCTATCTATAAGGATCCAGAATATGTATACTTTATAGGGTTGGAAAATTATATTATAGATATTACAAACGGAATGACAAACATATATATACCCTTCTTACGAAGGTAAAGGGTATAAAAACACAACTAGGCTAAAAAAGATGGTATAAAACAAGTGATAAGGAGATTTTATCGAAATTTAAGCATCTCAGTTCAGACTATAGACTACAGTTCAGACTATAGACTTTAGTCCAGACTATAAACTAGACATTAGGCTAGTTTATAATACATACTAGATTATTGTCCAGACTATAGACTAGACTAAGGTCCAGAATAGACTATATCTCACAGCCCAGACTATAGACAGTAGTTCAGACTAATGACTAGAATATAGTCCAGATTATAGACTAGAATATAGTCCAGATTATAGACTAGAATAAAGTCCAGACTAGATTATAGCTCACAGTCCAGAATAAACTATAGCTCATAGTCCATACTATAGACTTTAGTTCAGAATATATACTAGACATTAGGCTAGTTTATAATACAGACTAGATTATTGTCCAGACTATAGACTAGACACAGTCCAGACTAGACTATAGCTCACATCCTAGACTATAGACAGTAGTTCAGACTATAGACTAGAATATAGTCCAGATTATAGACTAGAATACAAAATTGTGCGTTCTTTGGGTAGTTCTACATTATCCAATGAAATTATTATCTGCGACGGGTCGAATATAGTCCAGACTGTAGACTAGACTACAGTCCAGACTGTAGACTAGACTACAGTCCAGACTGTAGACTAGACTACAGTCCAGACTGGTCTAAAGCTCATAGTCCAGACTATAGACTATAATATAATCCAAACAATTGAGTAGAATATAGTCCAGACAATAGTCTACACTACAGTCTAGATTATAGACTAGAATATAGCCCGGAATATAGACTAGACTACAATCCAGACTATAGACTAGACTACAGTCCAGACTGGTCTAAAGCTCATAGTCCAGACTATAGACTATAATATAATCCAAACAATTAAGTAGAATATAGTCCAGACAATAGACTACACTACAGTCCAGATTATAGACTAGAATATAGCCCGGAATATAGACTAGACTACAATCCAGACTAAACTATAGCTCATACTCCAGACTATAGACTTTAGTCCAGACTATAAACTAGACATTAGGCTAGTTTATAATACAGACTAGATTATTGTCCAGACTATAGACTAGACAACAGTCCAGACTAGACTATAGCTCACATCCTAGACTGTAGACAGTAGTTCAGACTATAGACTAGAATATAGTCCAGATTATAGACTAGAATATAGTCCAGATTATAGACTAGAATATAGTCCAGATTATAGACTAGAATATAGTCCAGATTATAGACTAGAATACAGTCCAGACTATATTATAGCTCATAGCCTTGGCTATAGACTAGAATGTAGTTCATATTGTAGACTAGACTACAGTCCAGACTATAAACTACAGACCAGACTATAGTACAGTCTGTAGACTAGACTTTAATAAAATAACTTTTCAAAGTGTATGACGAATTCTTCTTCTTTTTAATGCATGGGAGAGGATTTTCTATTTTAACAAACTATTACTTTAACAAACTACATATAAAAAATTATAAATTGTTTTAAAATAAGGATTACATAAATATAAGCAAACAATTAAATAAGAACAAAAATTTAATTATTTAATAGAATATATTAAATAAAAATAACGTGAAAAGAATATTGAATAAAATAGTATAAACAGCTTTTTGAAAACTTTGTTTTAAAAGATAGTAATGAGTAATTTTTCAAAAACTGTTTTTTGAAAAATTTGTTCTACAAAAAACTACAGCGGGAACTATATTACCCACCAAAATGAAGGAAATTTGTCCCTCAATAATGTCCAATACGCCAATCCTAGTCACTCCTCCAAAATTTGACCCTAGGGCCAAAAGAGAGTAATGAGTGAAATTTTGTAAAAACAGTTTTTTGAGAACTTTGTTCTACAAAAAACTACAGCGGGAACTATATTACCCACCAAAATGAAGGAAATTGGTCCCTCTATAATGTGCAATAGGCCAATCCTAGTCACTCGTGCAAAATTTTATCCCAGGGCCAAAAGAGAGTAATAAGTGAAATTTTGTAAAAACAGCTTTACAAAAAACTACAAAAGGAACTATATAACCCACCAAAATGAAGGAAATCGACTCTACTATAATGTCCAATGCAATTACCTAAGTAACTCACCCAAAATATGATCCTAACATCAAAAGAAAATAATAAGTGAAATGTTGAAAAAACTGTTTTTTAAGATTTTTACAAAAACTATAGAAGGAAACTTATTACCCAAAAAATATTGGGCATTGGTCCAATTTTTAATTCCATAATTTTATTTCATTTACCACTATTTGTTTTAAATTGTTATTATTAATCAATTTTTTAATTCCCAATATTGTTTTTAAGATGCTTACTCTCATTTTTACTTAGTTTGTTAAGTAGTTTGTTAAAATGAAAATTCTCTCCCATATATAAAAAAAAAGAAGCAAGAAAAACTCAATTTTTTGTCTGCACACAGTCTGCAAGAGAGAATTTTTCGTGTTACTCTGTTTTTGTTGAGTTAAATATGAGTAGTTTGATAAACTACTTTGTTAAAGTAACGGGGATATAAAAAATATATTTTTTAATTGTTTGCTTATATTTATGTAATCCTTATTTTAAAACAATTTATAATTTTTTATATGTAGTTTGTTAAAGTAATAGTTTGTTAAAATAGAAAATCCTCTCCAATACATTAAAAAAAAGAAGAATTCGTCATACACTTTGAAAAGTTATTTTATTAAAGTGGGTGGGGTTAAATTTTGTTAGTGCAGGCTCACCCCGCGCATTTAATTCCCCCTTCACTAATCAAGCACACCTAGAAATATGTATAAAGCTGGCCAATTCTTAATGCCTTAAGTGCCCGCTTCTTTTATCAAGAGCCTTAGAAAGGGGGTGGGATTAAATGTTGTTAGTGCTGGCTCATGCCGCGCATTTAATTCCCCCTTCACTAATCAAACATCTACCAAAATAAAGCTGGCCAATTCTTAAGGCTTAAGTGCCCGCTTCAAAGGTCAGTCCGTAGTTTTGTCTGGACTAGATGTATGGCTATATTCTAGTATATAGTTTAGTGGGGACTGTAGCCTGTATTATAGACTGGACTACAGTCAATAGTCAGTCTATATTCTGGACTAAAGTCTAGTCTACAGACTGTACTATAGTCTGGTCTGTAGTTTATAGTCTGGACTGTAGTCTAGTCTACAATATGAACTACATTCTAGTCTATAGCCAAGACTATGAGCTATAATATAGTCTGGCCTGTATTCTAGTCTATAATCTGGACTATATTCTAGTCTATAATCTGGACTATATTCTAGTCTATAGTCTGAACTACTGTCTACAGTCTAGGATGTGAGCTATAGTCTAGTCTGGACTGTTGTCTAGTCTACAGTCTGGACAATAATCTAGTCTGTATTATAAACTAGCCTAATGTCTAAAGTCTATAGTCTGGACTATGAGCTATAGTTTAGTCTGGATTGTAGTCTAGTCTATATTCCGGGCTATATTCTAGTCTATAATCTGGACTGTAGTGTAGTCTATTGTCTGGACTATATTCTACTCAATTGTTTGGATTATATTATAGTCTATAGTCTGGACTATGAGCTATAGACCAGTCTGGACTGTAGTCTAGTCTATAGTCTGGACTGTAGTCTAGTTTATAGTCTGGACTTTAGTCTAGTCTGTATTAAAAACTAGCCTAAAGTGTAGTATATAATCTGGACTAAAGGCTAATATATAGACTGGACTGTGGTCTGGACTGTGGACTATGAGCTATAGCTACTGTAGTCTAGTTTATAATCTGGACTATATTCCAGTCTATAGCCTGGGCTGTAGTGTGGTCTATTGTCTGGACTATATTCTAGTCAATTGTCTGGACTATATTCTAGTCTATTGTCTGGACTATATTCTAGTCTATTGTTTGGAGTATATTCTAGTCTATTGTGTGACTATATTCTAGTTTATAGTCTGGACTATGAACTATAGTATAATCCGGACTGTAGTCTAGTCTGTATTATAAACTAGCCTAAAGTCTAGTATATAGTCTGGACTAAAGGCTAATATATAGACTGTGCTGTGGTCTACAGTCTGGACTGTAGTCTAGTCTACAGTCTGGACTGTAGACTATGAGCCAGTCTGGACTGTAGTCTAGTCTATAATCTGGACAATATTATAGTCTATAGCCTGG
Organism: Lucilia cuprina; assembly: GCF_022045245.1. NCBI lineage: Eukaryota > Metazoa > Arthropoda > Insecta > Diptera > Calliphoridae > Lucilia > Lucilia cuprina. Next base: position 28,576,769 of record NC_060953.1, read on the forward strand.
GCTGTAGTGTAGTCCAGACTATAGACTATTCTAGTCTATAGTCTGGAATATGAGTTATAGTATAGTCTGGACTGTAAAGTTTATGAAATGGCTGATACCCTTTGTATAACATCGTTTAGGGATAAAAATAACCCGGATTAATGAAGATGGCATCTTTCAGATTTTAAGTGATTCAATACTGTGAACTGAGATGCTTAAATTTCGATAAAATCTCCTTATCACTTGTTTTATACCATCTTTTTTTTTAGCCTAGTTGTGTTTTTATACCCTTCACCTTCGTAAGAAGGGTATAAGTATATAAGTTTGTCATTCCGTTTGTAATTTCTATAATATAATTTTCCGACCCTATAAAGTATATATATTCTGGATCCTTATAGATAGCGGAGTCGATTAAGCCATGTCCGTCTGTCTGTTGAAATCAGTTTTTAGATGACCCCAGATATCGGCGAGATCCGAATCTTCAATAATTCTGTTAGACATGCTTTCGAGAAGATCGCTATTTAAAATCAGCAAAATCGGTCGGTAAATAATCCGAGACAACCTCTGAAAATTTCATCAAAAATTGTCATATTTTTTTCATGCTTTGTTAAATAAGCAACAACACTGTATATTGGAAAAAGATGTACACGTGTTTGTAGATGTATTTGGTTTTATACAGCTGTGTATTTTGCTTTGTATGTTTCAATGCTGTTCGTCGTTGAGTTACGTATTTTGTTTTTGTGAATTCTATTCCTATATTTGGATGTAGGTTCGTTTTATTGCGTTGTTTATTTTGTTTTTCTGTGTTTTTCGTTATGTATGTTTAGACGTCTGTTGGTTTAGATGCCTTGTGTATTTTGTTTTTTATTTCGTTTTGCGTTGTTGTTGTTCATTTTGTTTAGCTTTTAGTGTAATGATAATGTAGTCGGGAAAAAAAATGAAATTTATAAAACTAAAATGTTTAAAACAGACGAATATAGCACTCTTACTTGTTTTTATTAAAAAAGCTTTATAAATAGTTTTAATAGTACATATTATTTAGAAAATTTCTGAAGAAATTAATGAATAAAAGACGAAGCTAAAATTTTATACAATTGAAGACAATACACCAAAACGTCTTCCATATAATCTAAAATGCAAGAGAAAGCACAACAAAGATGCTGGCCAAAAACTTAATGACAAGAAACCATAAATACCAAAAGAAGTACTAAACAAATTCATTAAAAATTCATTAAACAACAACATAAAGAAGTTTATTTGGAATATGTTCGCGAAACAAAACAAACCGCTACACATTTAGTGAAATGGCAGATACACTTTGTATAAATCGTTAAGGGATGAAAATAACTCGGATGGTTAATGATGATAGATTTTAAGTGATTCAATGCTGTGAACTAATTTCGACAAAACCTCCTTATCACTTGTTTTAGACCATCTGTTTAGCCCAGTCTATAGTCATTTGTAATGACTATTTTATAGTCCAGTCTCTTGTCTTTTGATTATACTATTCTATAGTCTAGTCTTTTGCATAATCTCATGTATAGTCTGGTCAATAGTTTATTCTATAGCCTAGTTTAATTAAATAAAATTCAATTTTTTTGTTTTTTATTTTATTATACTTTTAAATAAAATCGTGAAAGTTCGTTTGAAATGGAAATATATAGTAAAAAGAATACAAAAAAACTTGAAATAAACCGCAGAAGCTTTAAATAATTAAAAAAGTTTTGAATTGCACCAACTAGTGTCTTTTAATATATCAGAACTTGGCAGCACTGCAAATTCCGTCTGCAAATCAGAAAATAAAGTTAATCGGTCTGGCATCACCCTTCTGCACAAAAAAGAGAAAGCACTCAATTCGCTGCACAATTAAGTAATTCTCTCTTTGCAGATTGAATGAAAAATGAGTAGTTTGATAAACTACTTTGTTATTTTCCTGCCGGCTATTTTTTGGACGTTATTCTTTGTATGTTATTAATGAAAGTTTATATGGCAGTGAATGAAAATATTAGTTATTTATTTTTTTGAAAAGATATTTTATATCAAAACATATTATAAACACGTATTTTTGTTATTTTTTGTTGAATTAAAAAAGTATGTAAAACACTTTTTTTAATTTTCAATACTAAAATGTACAGCTTTTCATTTTTCAATTTTAATTAAAATAAAATGTCAAAGAATAAAAAATATTTTTTTTCGTTTGTAAAATAAAAATTATTTTCGGGATTTTAAATAAATGAAAAGTGTTGAAAAAAATAATAAACGTTAAGTTTAAGTGATAAGAAAAACTAATAAGTGGTAATATCCTCGCAATTTTGCGAAGAAAATTTCATGTTTAGTGAGTGCGTTTAGTTCTCACAATATTGTTTTATTCTCTCAGAGCTCGTCTGTGTGAAGAGAATAAAAATTTTTCTTTGAAAACCCCTTTAGTTTCGCCTATATGTACTACTATATGCCCTTAGTGTTAATGTGCATAAAAAATTTTCATAAATATATCTTTTAAAAGAACAAAAAAATTTTCACAAAACAGTGGAACAATATAAAAAACTTGTTAAAACCAATTTAATTGTGCTTTAAAAAATTCAAATTAAAAAACCTATTTAAAAATCAAAATTTATCAAAAAAGAAATAACAAAAGAAAATCAAAAAATGAGTCTCTGTAATCATTGCAATGAAGATTTAACAACAAAATTCGCTAAATGTTACTCTTGTAACTTTCAATAAAAGAAGATAATAATGAAGACAAGTAAGAGTGCTATATTCGGCTGTGCCGAATCTTATATACCCTTCACCATAGTGTATTTTAAACATAATTGATCTTACAGTCTAGTTAGTAAAAACATTAAAAAATCTGAGACGATTTAGCCGAATGTTTCGGCGGCGGCTCAAGCAACTAAATATAGTTCGGCGGCGGCTAAGCTCCGACTCGAAGCCGGTCGACTTCGACCTCTGATTCATTGCTGGTAAACATTGACGAGACGTAGATTTTGTTTTTGTTTATCATAAAAAAATTGTTTTAAAAAGCACTTGGAAAAAATTTGTGTTAGTTTTAAATTTCAAAGTTACATTATTCGCATAAAAATTATTGTACAATAACTCACAATATATTTGCAAAACAAAAGGGAAAATTATTTTATTTTAACAAAAAATGCAAATCATATTTTTTTGCTGTGTATTTTTTGTATGTTTGGATTCCAAACATACAAAAACATATACACAGCTGAATAAAACCAAATACATCTACACACACGTGTACATCTTTCTCAATATACAGTGTTTTTGTCGCTTTTTTAACAATTTTTTGATGAAATTTTCAGAGGTTGTCTCGGATTTTTACTCATATCTCCGTTATTTACCGACGAATTTGCTGATTTTAAATAACGATCTTCTCGAAAGCATGTCTAATAGAATTATTGAAGATTCGGATCTTGCCGATATCTGGGGTCCTCTAAAAACTGATTTCAACAGACAGACAGACGGACATGGCTTAATCGACTCCGCTATCTATAAGGATCAAGAATATATATACTTTATAGGGTCGGAAAATTATATTATAGAAATTGCAAACGGAATGACAAACTTATATATACCCTTCTCACGAAAGTGAAGGGTATAATTATGATGCTAAATGTTTTAAAGACTCTTTGTCATTAAACGATGTCAATAATAATGTCTTTGCCTTGAAAGCGGAATTTAAAGAAGAAATGAACGCTATAAAAACTACAATACAACAACTTACATTAACTATTAATCAAAACAATCTACAACCAAATACAAATTTAGAGAATGCTCTTACTGCCATAACAAGCTCAATTTTGTAACAATTCACGCGTTGTGCCCTATCCTTTAGAAGACCTGCGCTACCTATTATTCCGACCGTGCTCAGGGTTTGGGGTGGTGTTCTTGTCTCCATCAGGATAGGCTAAGAACCGCACATTCATTTAAAAAGTAGCTTTAAAATATTAACTAAACTAAAAAAACAAGTAAGAGTGCTATATTCGCCTGTGCCGAATCTAACATACCCTTCACCATAGTGTATTTTAAACATCTTTTATAAATTTTAAATTTTTTCCCGACTACATTATTATTACATCAAAAGCTAAACAAAAAGAACAACAACAACGCTAAACGAAATAAAGCACAATATACACAAGGCATCTAAACCAACAGACATCTAAACATACATAACGAAAAACACAAACAAAAACAAAAATAACGCAATGACGCCAACAGCATCCAAACCAAGGGTGCCCAAGCCCTATGGGCTTGGTACTCTTTTGTTTTTGTAAATGCGATTAGCTATAGACCAGACGTCGGCGCTAGTATTGTTCTGACAACGAAGATTTTCGGCAAATTACATGTACAAAACACGATCGCATACGAACCTCTAAACAAGAGCATCAAAAATACAAATATTTTATTTAGTTGCTAGATAGCATTCAACAAAGTAGGTTGATGTCGCTTTGTTTAAGAATTTGCAAACACAACTTGAAAAAACAAAAAACAACTTGCAAAAGCAAGAGCATAATTTACAAAAACAACGTACACTCTAAATAATTTTCTAGAATGCATAACAATGAAAGTAAATAAGTTAATCTTGTTTCATACTTTTTTTGTACATTTTAATTAGAAATGTTGTTTCTATGTGAAGAAATTATCATTCTTAAGTACATTGATTACACATTGTTTATAAATATTCGCATTTTACAGTAATGCAATTTAATCTTCAAAATTAAAAATAACCAAATATTTTTTTCAGTGCAATTTCAATGAAAAAATGCCAATAGTGTGTGTGTAGTGGTGATTTTTTTATCTGCCTCTCTATCCGCCGGTATATGCTATAGACAGTGTGTTTTATATACACTTATATGCGCTTACATTAGCAATACGTTGTTGTTGTTCTTAAAAGTATACAAGCAAGAGTCAAACAACAACACTTTCGTATTCATTGCTGGTAAACATTAACGAGACGTAGATTTTGTTTTTGTTTATCGTAAAAAAATGTTTTAAAAAGCACTTGGAAAAAATTTGTGTTAGTTTTAAATTTCAAACTTACATTATTCGCATAAAAATTATTGTACAATAACTCACAATCTACTCTCTTATAATTGAAAACGTTTTAAATACTTTTTTCTATTCATTAAAAATATTTGCAAAACAAAAAGGAAAATTATTTTATTTTAACAAAAAATGCAAATCATATTTTTTTGCTGTGTATTTTGGAATCCAAACATACAAAAAAATACACAGCTGAATAAAACCAAATACATCTACACACACACGTGTACATCTTTTTCTATATACAGTGTTGTTGTTGCTTTTATAACAATTTTTGATGAAATTTTCAGTGGTTGTCTCGGATTTTTGCTCATATCTCCGTTATTTACCGACCGATTTTGCTGATTTTAAATAGCGATCTTCTAGAAAAACTGATTTCAACAGACAGACGGACATGGCTTAATCGACTCCGCTATCTATAAGGATCCAGAATATATATACTTTATAGGGTCGGAAAATTATATTATAGAAATTACAAACGGAATGACAAACTTACATATATACCCTTCTCACGAAGGTGAAGGGTATAAAAATAAATAAGGAAAGTTTGAATTTAAAGATCCCGATAAGATGGTGGCATTTCTTCTCATTCTAGACCCTCCCAACCTTACTATCTTTTAAAAAAAATCTGCAAGATAGCCCTATAATGATTCCCTATCTACATGTTTAACTAACCTTTCGTGGAATAAAAATTAATTTAGATTGTCATTATTCAAGTCTAATAATTAAACAAATTTATTATTAAAATGCAAACTGTTTACAAACTTCATATTAAACATTAATAAAGATAATTGGCTAAGTATTGTTGTGTAATATAATGGTTTGTTTTATTTTAAAGTATTCTAAATTGAAATATTCAACAATAAAAAAATTTAAGTTTATTTTCAAATGTTGTTAACATAAATCTTTAAGATATTATGTTAATAAAATAAATGTTTTAACATTAAAAAAAAATATTCAATTTAGAACACTTAAATACATAGAGAATTTAAATAAATAGTGAACACAATTTAAAACTTACCAAACATAATCCAACGATGACAACAGGCCCGGTGTGATGCTGAATTAGGGTTTATTTTTTAATTTTGAATTTTAAATTCTCATATTTTTATAAATTTTTAAGTGTATTTATGTATGTATGTTAGTGTATATGTATAAAGTGTTAGTGTATAAGTGTTATTACTAGTTTTAAGTTAATTTAAGTTATGATTAAGTTTAATTTTAGATAAAGTTAAGTTAATTAAATTGAAATTAAGTTAGATTATCAAAATTAGATAAAATTTAAGAATTTAAGTTTTTCGTTAAATTATATGTAATTAAGTGAGAAAAGTTTAAGTAATTTAAGATAAAATTAGGTTTAAGATAATTTAAATAGATTTTATGTTAAATGATATAAAATTTAAGATAGTTTTTTTTAGAAAATTAGCTTTAGTTTAGCGTCTTATTAAACCGAACTAGTTTTAGAGGCTTCTCAAAATTAGAATTAGATTTAATTTAAGTTTAGATTCAGCGCTTAAGTAACTTTAAGTAGGTTTTGGTGATTAAATTAGATTAGATTTTTAAGTTGTTTTAAGTTAGATAATTAGTTTTGTAGGTTATTTTAAGTTTAATTATTGATAAATTTAGCAAGATGCTGAGGATTGGCGAGGATTTACAAAACTTCTTAAATTATCTTCAATTAATGGCAAAATTTAATTAAAATGTTTCAGATATATTAAATCCGTTATATTAAATCTTATTTAATATAACGGAAATTTTTTGAATAAATTTCGTTTCCGTTTTATATGTATGTATGTATAATATGAAAATTTTATTTTCAAATAAAAAAAATGAAGTACAAATTACATACAAAAGTTTGTATAATATTGTTGTTGGAAAATTCTCAAGTATTTGAAACCCAATAAACAATTTGAAAACCCATAGCCCTCACAAAACAGATACAGCTTAAGATATGTACAAGCAGATCGACAACTGGATCTAGAAAGGGCTATTTTAAAACTATTCTGACTTTGCTTATGCATTGACCTCACAATTTCAACTCTTGCTACCCAAGTAAAAGAAAAAGAGAAACAAATACTAGAGATGGATAAACGCATAAATGATTTGGAACAAATGCTTTTAAATAAAAACATCGACAAAAATCGAAATGATAATATTCAACCCACTGATGTTATAAAAAAGATTGCTAACTCACTAAATATTGAAATAAACGATAATGATATTAGCAACTCGTATAGCTTGAAAAGATCACAAAAAGTAATTGTGGAATTTGCATCTCTCAACAAAAAAGAGAATTGTTAAAAAAGATTAAGAGTCACAGAATAGATGCGAGCTTAATTAATACTGAAAACGATGATACCAATTACAAATATATTTACACAAATGAACACCTAACATTTTATAAACGGCGACTACTTTGGCTAGCCAAAACAAGAGCCAGGAAATCTAATTGAATATTCATCTGGATACGAAATATTTTCCTTAATTTAAATAAACAAAACAATATCTTTTCTATCATCATATTATAACTTATTTTAATCTTTGTTTAAACTTTATTGAAAATAAAAATGCAAAATCCTACGGAAACTATTGATAATTTTCAACAAATAAACAAAAACCTCTTAGGTTATCCCACAACTATCCTATTTCTGAACATTCGATCACTCAGATTAAATTTTACACCATTATTAGCTAGCCTTCATAATATTATAAAAAACATTAATTTTCTATTGTTAGTTGAAACTAATATCACAGACGATGAACAACAAGCCTACAACATAAATGCTTTCAATTCCTTTTTTCTCAACAGAAATGGCAGAGGAGTAGCCGTATATATAAGAGAAAGTATAATGCATACAAACATTCAATTAAACACATTATCTTTTGAATCTATACAAATAAATGTAACAAACAATAAGAAAACCTTCTCTCTCATTACAATATATCGACCGCCAAAAATTAGTGTAAATGAGTTCATAATAGAACTCGATAACATTATAAACACGATTAAAAGTAAACAAAATATAATCGTCGTTTGCGATATTAACATAAATATTCAAAACGAAAATATCACAACAACAAAGTATGTAGAAATGATATCGTCGAATGGGTTACAAAGTATAATAAATGAGACTACAAGAGAAGATATTAATAAGAAAATTCGCTCTTGTATAGACCACATACACATCAGAACAAACAATAAAATTACACAAACACACACTGCAATAGTGAGAACTAATGTATCTGACCACTATTCGCTCTTCTGTTGTATGAAAGATGATAAAGAAACACAAGTAAAACAGGGTACGGAAAACACACAAATAAACCAGGGAATGGAAAACACTCTTTGTCAGGGCTCAACAATTAACAATTACAAAGTAAATAAATTCATTAATGAAATAAATTGGAATCAATTAGTTACTCAAAATATGAACACTAATCAAATTTTCAATAAAATATGTGAAACTTTTAATAATATATATTTAAAATCTAAAATATTAGTAGAAACAATACAAAAAAAAGAAAAGTGAATCCATGGATGAATGAAGAGTTAGTAAGATATTGTGATACGCGGGATAAACTTTATATTAAATGGTTAAATAATACTTAAAAATAACAAAAATTATGAACATGAATATACAAAATTTCGAAACTGCTTAAATAAAAAACTATACTACGCGAAAAACAATTATTTCAAAAGAAAATTTGCCGAAAATAAAAACAATACGCGAGTCACTAATTCGGCCAATATATTAAGCTGGTGCAAAAAAGGTTTACAACAATTATCGACCAATTTCAATACTGCCGGTGATCAAGAAAGTCCTGGAGGAAATATTAGTTCCCAGATTAAACTGTTTTTTTTAACAAAATATAAAGTATTAAACGAAAACCAATACGGCTTCCAGAAAGGAAAAAATATCAACAAACTTTTGGAAAATTTTGCTACACACATCAATAAGCATCTAGAAAATAATTATTATTGCCTTGCACTTTTCATTGACTTCAGTAAAGCCTTTGATACGCTTTCCCATAGCAACTTATTGAACATATTAGAACGAAACGGTGTTATGGTTCAAAAACTATTTAGAGCTCAGAACATATGCTGTCGAAATGCTGAGCTGGCCATTGAAAAATGAGATGTCTTTTACAGGAAAGAAGAACCTGAGGGAACTTTATTTGTAATAGTATCGACCAGAAATCCATGGCTAGTGTTGCCAAGAATAAAGGTAGGGCTTACTTCGCCTCTAAAGCTGTCATATTCAAAATTGGAAGGTGCCGATTGGAATGGCTATTACAACAAGCCTCGAAAAGGACACTAAAAAACTTAAGATAACAGCATCAATATCCACTACTGATAACGTTGAGGAGTCAAATCCTAAAATCGAGGAATTTACCATAAACTCGTCAGAAGAAAGTGTAGTTGCCCTTTCCAAAATTGCGAAGGCGCCGATTGAAAGGGATGTCAAAACCGGCGCCGACAAGGATACTAAAACACCTAAGACAGTACCCAAAGCATCAACCAACTCGCTGGAAGACAGTTTAAACGGATGATCATGATTGAGGTTATCAAAATAAACCTTCATCGGAGCGAGACAGCTACCAACGCTCTGATGGCTAAAATTAACAGGTAAAATACATATAGCTTTAATCGAGGAACCTTGGACGATTCGCAACAAGGTTTCTGGATTAAATCACGTAAATTTTCTACTTTACTACGCTGATACAGGGGTCTCATCCGAGAACATGTATCTTATGTCACAAGAACTTATGTTTTCTCCTCTCAACATGATTATCAACATCGGATGCAACGGTTCTCAAGCAAGTTCGTGGCAACATATTCCTTGCATCTGTTTACCTGCCTTTCTCCGAAACTACCACCAACGTCGAATCTGATGAATCTGGTTGAAGAGGCACAAAAGAAAAATAAGAAAATTGTAGCTTGGGTAGTACAAACACCAATCGCAGGAGACAAGCCCTCATGAATTTCCTTAATACTAGAAACTTGATAACATTGAACTTAGGTAATAAAACTACTTTCGTCAATAGAATCAGAGAAGAAGTATTAGATATAACTATATGTTCAGAAGAGCTTATAAACGAAATTCAGGATTGGAGAGTTTCGGACGAGAACTCTTTTCTGATCATCGGGACATAAGATTCAAAATACTAAGGCCACCACCAAAGCCCATAAAGTTTCGGAATAAGTCTAAAACTAATTGGACAATGTTCGGGACCTTACTAAAGAACCGTTTAGGTCAGGACACTTTTCAATGTCGAAATAAAGAGAATATATATGCAAAGTGGAAACGTTCACAAGTGCCCTGGTTGAATCGTTCGAGGACAGCTGCCCCTACGAGTGCGGAGATCTGCCTCTGGGTAACTGAGAAAATCCGGAACTTGGGAAGACTCTTCGCAAACTATTTAACCGGGCGCGGCGTAAAAGACCGCAGTATACTGGGATTAGTATCATAATAAACTTGGTGAATATAAGAAATCGTTCGAAAAGCCAAAGGAGACTTCTGGAAACTTTTCTGTGAACAGGTAGATAGCGTAAATGACGTATCGAAGATAAAAAATCCAATCCTATCCAAAACTCATGTCCAACCGGAATCTATGATCGATGACACGCAGGAGGCTTGATGATATGGAGGAGACAATGAAACTCCTAATGGACTCTAATTTCCCACCCGGTATATCGAATAACATATATGAACCGATATTGGAGGAAGGGGAGGGTAACACGGAAATAGTTATTACATCTGACATGGTTAAAGGGTAAATCAAGAGTTTTGCTCCCTATAAAGCTGCAGGACCGGATGGAATTTTCCGGCAGCTTTGCAGATGGACGCGGTTTCCGTACGTCTGTCACAGATATTCACTGCATGCTTAAAATTGGCATATACCCAGTTAATGGGTAATATTTATACCTAAACAGGGAAACCTAGCTATGCGACACCTAAGTCCTATCGACCAATAAGTCTTACGTTCTTCCTACTTAAAACCTTAGAACGGATAGTCGATAGCATGGTTAAAAGCAGTATACCATACAAAGACCTTAAATATAAGCAGCATGCTTATGTAAAGAGACGATCGGTGGAAACCGCTTTAAACGAAGTCGTCCACTAAATAGGAGAATCTTTCGATAGCAAACTGTATACACTGGCGGTATGCATTGATATTGAAGGCGCTTTTAATAACGTGCACATTGATACCCTTATCCAATCCCTAGACAAGTTTTATGTTAACCGGCTGCTCCGTAACTGGATCAACTACATGCTAAGGAACAGATGGATAAGCTGTGAGATGTGCGATATAACTATTAGGAAAAAGGTATTTCGCGGTATACCACAGGGTGGCATTTTGTCACCTTTACTATGGGTTACCACGATTAATAGCCTCCTAAGGACCCTAACCAAGAAAGGACTTACCCTGTCTGTTATGCAGACGATTTCGTAATAATTTTAAAGGTAAAGGCTCTGAATACGGCCTTGATCTGGGCTCAACCGAGAGGCCTCAATGTTACCCAGCGAAGATGGAAATCTGTCTTTTCACAAGAAAGACAAAATTTCTACATATACTGAACCTTGCTTCTGGGCAAGAAGATACCGGTGACAGACAAAGTTAAGTACTTAGGTGTAATACTTGACCGGAAATTAGAATGGAGACACCACATAGAGAATAGAATAAACAAGGCACATCGGTGCTGGGAGATATGTAGGAGAACCATAGGTATGAAATGGGGTCTTAGTCCTACTATGACAAATTGGCTTTATAAAAGTGTAATTAGACCAATTCTAGCTTATGCTTCAATAATCTGTTGTACTGCTTATGGGTACCAGGCCACTCGGCTTTAAAGGGAAGGGAGCTCGATGTAGTTAACCTGACAAACGCAAAACCATTCGACGCAACAAAAGCTGAGTTAAAAAATATGGATAAGATAATCCCATAAGGCATCAGGCAACGAACCTCCCCTCCGACGAGCAATAAGGCTGGATAATTGCATGCGACTCGCCTGATTATGCTTTCAAAACATTTTAAACTTTTTATACGTTATATGCTACATGTATAGTCTGGTCTATAGTTTATTCTATAGCCTAGTCTAATTAAATAAAATTCAATTTTTTTGTTTTTTTATTTTATTATACTTTTAAATAAAATCATGAAAGTTCGTTTGAAATGGAAATATATAGTAAAAAGAATACAAAAAACTTGAAATAAACCGCAGAAGCTTTAAATAATTAAAAAAGTTTTGAATTGCACCAACTAGTGTCTTTTAATATATCAGAACTTGGCAGCACTGCAAATTCCGTCTGCAAATCAGAAAATAAAGTTAATCGGTCTGGCATCACCCTTCTGCACAAAAAAGAGAAAGCACTCAATTCGCTGCACAATTGTGTAATTCTCTCTTTGCAGATTGAATGAAAAATGAGTAGTTTGATGAACTACTTTGTTATTTTCCTGCCGGCATTTTTTATTTAGTACCTTTTTAACAACTGTATTTATTTTTGTGCTTCTACTAATACATTCTCACAAGTTAGGTCTTTGACAGGGGACTTAGGTCCTTGACAATTAGTTTCGCCTATATACTACTATATGATTAAGGGTTTTCATTTAAACGTTCAAAACCCTCGTAAACTGTACAACCTGTGCATGTTTCCATTCTAGCAATTGACTTGTATGGAAATTGATTTGCACAACCCTTATAAGTTTGAGCGACTATTTAGACAGGCAAACTAGCGCAAACACATTGTGCATTTAATAAATTCGTCCGCTATTGTTCACTTTTGAATTTATGGACTTGAATATTCACATTTTAAAAATATTTTGTAAAATTTTTTGTTAAAATAATTTATTTATTTTTTTTGTTTTTGTTTGACATTGTTTTTAACTGTTTATAAATATTGTAATTGAACACAATTTTAACAGGTATTTCATGAAGCAAGTCGAATAAACTTGCCCACTTGCACAAATGGGAAACTTTAGCGTTTAAATGAAAACCCTTAATGTTAATTTTGTATTTGCTATAGAGCTAGATAGATAGATAGATAGATAGATAGATAGATAGATAGATAGATAGATAGATAGATAGATAGATAGATAGATAGATAGATAGATAGATTCGAAAGAGAGTAATGAGTGAAATTGTTTGTAAAAACAGTCTTTTGAAAACTTTGTTCTACAAAAAACTACAGCGAGAACTATATTACCCACCAAAATGAAGGAAATGGGTCCCTCTATAATGTCCAATACGCCAATCCTAGTCACTCGTCCAAAATTTGACCCTAATGCCAATAGAGAGTAATGAGTGAAATTTTGTAGAAACTGCTTTTTGAGTAATTTGTTCTAAAAAAAACTACAGCGGGAACTGTAGGAAATGGGTCCCTCTATATGGTCTAATCTGCCAATCCTAGGCACTCGTCAAAAATTTGACCATAGGGCCAAGACAGTAATGAGTGAAGTTTTGTATAAACTGTTTTTTGAGAAATTTGTTCTACAAAAAACTACAGCGGGAACTATATTACCTACCAAGATGTAGGAAATTGGTCCCTCTATAATGTCTAATGCGCCAGTTATAGTCACTCGTCCATAATCTGACCCTATTGCCAAAAGAGAGTAGTGAGTAAAATTTTGTTTAAACAGTTTTTTGAGAACTTTGTTCTACAAAAAACTACAGCGGAAACTACATTACCCAACAACATGAAGAAAATTGGTCCCTCTATAATTTCCAGAGTTGTGAAAAATAGGTTATTTAAATACTTTAATTGAAAATACAAATATTTTTTTATTTTTGTTTTTTAGGTAAAGTAATTTTAAATAAAAAGTACAAAATAATTATATTCAAAATAGTTTTTTAAAATAAAATAGTTTTTAACATTAGGATATTTGTTTAAAGATTCTAAATTAGTATCATTATCATTCAGATATTGTAGAGTTTCTAGGTCTGTTGTAGTGTTATCATCACTGGTCACATAAGAATCCGCGCTTCTACAAACAAATAATAAGATTCATTTGTTTCTTTAGCTGAAATAGAATTTTGGAGATACTTTCCATTTTCTTGATCTGGCTTTATCTTCCTTACCTTATGAAAAGTCCTTTTATGAAGCCTCGTTTATCTTTAGGGACCCATTTCATTTTGAAGTGGGATGAGATACAGAGGCTATTATGGCGTCTTTTGCATTTGATTCTAATTTATAAGATCTTTCGAATCGTTTGTATAAACTTTCTTTGATGACATTAATTAAAATACCACAATAATTAGGATTGCTTGTTTGCAAATTTGTCAGCATTCGTTGCATCCTCAATAAATCTCCTTTTAAGCTTCGTATTGCATCAGCAATTGGCTTCGAACAATCAATAAATTCTACAAGAAATTGGACTTAAATTTTTTTAAAGTCACCAATCCAAGCTTCCTTAAAGTTTCATTTATGTTATCCTTCACAGCAAGTAAGTCTTGTATGGAATTATAAAATGAATTCCATCTTGTTGGACATGGAGAGGTGGGGGAATTTCCTGTTGAACAAAGATTCCACACAGCTTGACATTTCCCCATGGCTGCATCGTAAAGTTTTTTGTATGAATTGTTTTGAAATCTGGCTTGATCTATATCCTTGGAGGCTATTAAATGCAATATATGTGTAGCACACCTTTCCTGATTTGGAAGATGCAACTCTCCACATTCCTTAAATTCTTGAAATTCCATCAGTGATAACATAGAGTCATCATCTATATCTTGCTCGATTATTTAATATTTGATAAGGTAATGTTTACTCACATTTTATTTCTTTATGATTACGAAATTTAAAACAACAAATCGAATCTCGCATGATAAAAATAAAGAAGGTTGTATCAATCAAAAATTTTTTTATCAAATAAGTATTTTTTAGGTTTAGTTTTTTGTGAGCATTATATAAAGCGTTGCCACATTCTTAAAAATGATTTTGATTTTCGAGAAATTTTTTACAAAAAATGTGTAATTTAAAATTTACAATTTAAATAATAATGTACTATTACGTTATTTTGGACTATTTGGACTAGCAGTTTAGAAATTTCAGAATTATTTCCAAAAAAAAATCGATTGTGATCGGAGATATGTATATACATACCTTAAAACTCAGTGTTTGCAGATCAATTAGTATTTTAAAGTTACCTTGTGGTCATTGACACAGTATTTTTATGCAATCTTACACGTTTTGCATTAACTGAAATATTACTTTTAAGGCAATGGTCGGAGCATACCATTGGCTCTTTTGGCAAATCTTCTTCGGAAATTTTACATATATCTAGCCATTGTTGTTGTTTGTTGGGTAATGTAGGGACTTTAAAAATATGTTTGCTTAAAAAATAGTTGGTATTTTAGCAGTTGGGGACTCATTTTTAATATTTGAAAATTAAGATCTTCCCTTTAATTCCAATTTAAAAGTAAACGTTTTTATATTTTTCAACAAATGAATGAAAATTATGTATTACATTTTTCTTAAACTTCAAATACTTATATGGGAAAATTTTAAATTAATATGGTATTACTATTTTTTTGAAAACGTCAAAATCCTTAAGCATGTCACAAGGCGAATTCATATAAGGTGGTGTTAATCAATCAGCTGATAATTTTTTTCTTAATTCGCCTGGTTTTCCTAGCTGTCAAAGTTTGTTATTGCTTACATTTTTATATTTAAAAAATTCCGTTAAACAGAAAAAAAACTTCGTTAATATTTTGAATAATTTATGTAAGAAATCTGAAAATACCAAACATCTCGTAAAGAAATATCATTTTATTTAAATAATGGCATAATTGGTATGTATACAAATATGTTATTTAAGAGAAATATTTTTTCTATTAAATGTTAACATATTACAAAATATTGTTTTATATTTTATATAAAAATTGTGTAGATAACGTGATTAACTAAAAAAAATCTCTTCCGGAACACTAAATATTAAGAAACGCATACGAAGTATTTACCCGGCTGGCGGCAACTGACTTCTACGTTATGGCTTAATTTTGAAATATATTAAATGTTAACAAATTAAACAATATTGTTTTATATATACACTATGTTGATAAAAAGATTAACTGAAAAAAGTCTGTTCCGGAACGCTTTATATAACAAAACCCATATGAGGTATTTACCCGTCCCGCGGCTGCACCATTATTGACAAATATTGAAAATTACTCCGCCGGAGTAGAATTTTACATTCGAAACAAGTATTCATTCCTTCGTAATATATGTACTTTTTTTTGTTTATTTTTCACAAAAAATTAAGTTTTACTTTACTTAAGGCACTTACTTAAATTTTGCAAATTAAGCTGCCGGAATAGAATTTTTCGATGGAAACAAACATTATTCAATTCAGAATATATTTTCCTCGCAAATTTTAATACCTTAATCTTTATTTTTAATATAATATAAACATTTTACAAAAATTTTTCATCAAATGAATTCTCCGTACATATGGTTTTTGACATTTACGAAAACCAAAAGCAAAAACAAAATACATGGGAAATGTTGTTGTTGCAGAACTGCCACCACCTTATCTGAATTCGCCTTGGCATGTCAGATATAGAATTTTAAAAAATATAGAGAGAATGACACTACCTTCTTTATTTTTACCTTCTTTCTTTTATAAGGGAAAAACTAGAATTCCAAATGAGGAAGGAGGTTTTAATAAAATATTTACATACAAATCATTTTGTATTTCATAAATACAAAATATTTATTTGAAGATGATTCAAATAAAAAGGAAAATATTTTAAACAAAATTATTTCAATTCAAAATAAAATTGTTTTTTTATTTTTATTTCTATTTTAAATAAAATTATTTCAAATAAATCACATCTCTGATAATGTCTTATACGCCAATCTTAGTCACTCCTCCAAAATTTGACCCTACTGCCAAAAGAGTGTAGTGAGTGAAATTTGGTAAAAATAGCTCTACAAAAAACTACAGCGGGAACTATATAACCCAATAAAATGAAGGGAATCAAATCTACTATAATGACCAATGCGTCTACCTAAGCCACTCACTTAAATAATGACCCTAATATCATAAGAAAATAATAAGTGAAATGTTGAAAAACTTTTTTTAAGATGTTTTTACAAAAAACTATAGAAGGAAAAAATATTGGATATTGATCCAAT
Organism: Lucilia cuprina; assembly: GCF_022045245.1. Classification (NCBI taxonomy): domain Eukaryota; kingdom Metazoa; phylum Arthropoda; class Insecta; order Diptera; family Calliphoridae; genus Lucilia; species Lucilia cuprina. The sequence continues at coordinate 28,593,940 of NC_060953.1, forward strand.
ATGACACCTCTAAAACTGATTTTTTTTTGTTAAAAAAATGTTGAAATATTGCATATTTAATTCTATAAATTTTTTTATTTACTACTATGGCTTTAAATTGTTATTTTTAATCAATTTATTTATTCTTAATATTGTTTTTAAAATGTTTACTCTCTCTTTTACTCAGTTTTTTAAGCAGTTTGTTAAAATGAAAATCCTCTCCCATATATAAAAAGAAGAAGAATTCGTCATCCACTTAGCTAAATTAATTTGATTATGTTGCCAGATAAAGCACTAAAAATACTTATATTACAGCAATTTGAATATGTTGCCACATAAAATACCTAATAATATTGTTAAAAACTCAAATAAAATTCATGCATAGCAAGAAAAAATCAATTTTTTGTCTGCATACAGTCTGCAAGAGAGAATTTTTTGTGTTACGCTCTTTTTGTTGAGTGAAATATGAGTAGTTTGATAAACTACTTTGTTAAAGTAACGGGGATCGATCATTATACATAAACATAGTTGTATAAAAATGTCATTGCAATTAAATGAAAGGGTTGTATTTCACAAATTTCGTTAAATTAAAAAATGTACGTTAAATTAAAATATTGGTAGGATTTTACATATTGTTGTATTCTAAATAATCGTTAAGCATTCAAATACTGTTTCAAATAAAGTATGACAAATATTATATAAATACAAATATTATATAAATACAAATATTATATAAATAAATATGGTCTGCTACTGACTCCCCTTTGATGCTGAAATCGACCATGATGCATCAAATTAAAATTCAAATTTAATACTGGCTGTAGGATTTTTCTGAATGATCATCTCAATATCAGGTAACATAGAGGATATACCACATTCTTCTTTTGCTGCGAAAACCACTTCTTCACTTCGGCTTCGTTCGCTACAAAAACTGTTTCTTCTTCAGCTTCGTTTACCAGGAATGCCACTTTGCCCTCACTTCGGCTTCATTCGCTACGAAAACCGTCACTTCTTCACTTTAGGCTTCGTTAGCAATGTAAAACTTTTCTACGAAAACTAGTTTGCAATCACTTTCAGCTGTTGCAAATAATGGTTTTATCGGCCACGGCTTTAGCCTTTTTCTGTTCTTCTCCTCGGCTTTTTATGAGGTCGAGGCCACTAAGTTTTTCTTCTCATTCGATTTTGTTCGTTACGAAAACCGTTTCTATGTCACCTTCATTTGATGCGATGCCGGCTTCGTTCTCTATGAAAACCGTTAAGGACCGTATCGGCCTCTGCGTTGGCCTTCTTCCTCGGCTTTTTAAGTGGTCGAGGCCACTAAATTGGGCGCCAATAAAATAATCTTGTTTTCAAGATTGTTAATAAAAACAACACACTTTTAAAAATAACAACTTTATTATATTATCAAGTTATTTGTTTTCTAGTAGATTTTATCATCCACTCAACAAGAGGACACGCCCGGTACTTGTAATAAGTCTGGACAATGGTTTCTAGTTATAAATATTAAATGTGATTTATTTTTCATAATAAATGGACCAAGCCTATAAAATTTTGTGAATATATTTATATTTACATAATATTTTATTGTGCTGAATTTCATCCCGATATTTGTCTATATAAGTTGATTTTGGACATTCAAGTAATTTTCTGAAGGAGAGTCAGTTGGGGCCAGATCCAATTATCTTGAACATTTCGACCTGTACCTTGCGCACAAGATTTACATGGACAGCCAGCCAGACAGACAATTCTAAGCATATTGGTATACTTTACACTACACCACTGTAGTGGGGAGGGTATTATACGTTTGTGCTGATGTTTGTAACACACAAAAATATTGGTCAAATACCCACCTTAAAGTATACCGATCGATTCAGAATCATTTTTTGAGTTGATTAAGACATGTCCGTCCGTTCGATAAGGTTCGATTTATTTTGTTTTTGCATTTGTTTTACGTAGATGTCAAAAATAAGTACGGCGAATTCATTTAATGAAAAAATTTTGTAAAATGTTTATATTTTATTAAAAAATAAAGATAAAGATAAAAAAATTTGTGAGGAAAATATATTCTGAATTGAATAAGGTTTGTTTCAAACGAAAAATTCTATTCCGGCAGATTAATTAACAAAATTTAAGTGAGTACCTGTAGTTATGTAAAACTTAATCTTTTGTGAAAAATAAACATAAAAAGTACATATTCATGAAAATCTTATATTACGAATGAATTAATATTTTTTGCGAATGAATAATTCTATTCCGGCTGAGTAATTTTCAATATTTGGCCATAATGTATTAGCCGCTGGATGGGTAAATACCTCATATGAGTTTTGTTATATAAAGCCACAACGTAGAAGTCAGCTGCCGCCAGCCGGGTAAATACTTCATATGCGTTTCTTAATATTAAGTGTTCCGGAAGAGACTTTTTAAATAATCACGTTATCTACACAATTTTAATATAAAATATAAAACAATATTGTGTAATGTGTTAACATTTAATAAAAAAAATATATTTCTCTTTAATAACATATTTGTATACATAACAATTATGGCATTATATAAATAATTCAAAATATTAACGAAGTTTTTCTCTGTTTAACGGACATTTTTAAATATAAAAATTCAAACAATAACAAACTTTGACAGCTACGTAAACCAGGAAAATTAAGAAAAAAATTATCAGCTGATTGAATAACACCACCTTATATGAATTCGCCTTGGACTTCACCTTATAGTTTATTCGCCTATTGTAAAAACAAAATACATGTAAAATGTTGTTGTTGCAAAACTGCCACCACCAAGATATATTAATTATAAGGTAGTGTTATCAGAACAGCTTATCGTTTTTAGCTATTGTGTTCATTTTTCGCCGTGGTGTAGAATTAATGTCAAACTTTGTTTACATTTTGAAAATGTCAAACTTTGTTTTAATTTTTATACCCTCCACCACCATCAGTGGTGATAGAGGGTATATATAACTTTGTCATTCCGTGTGTAACACCAAGAAATACTCATCTGAGACCCAACAAAGTATATATATTCTGGGTCCTTATCAAATTCTGAGTCGATCTAGCTATGTCCGTCTGTCTGTGTAAAACACGCTCACGATAAAACGAAGCAATAGAATTTAACCAAATTCACCAAAAATGTTCTTTGTTTTCCTAAGTTGTTTGGTATTGAAAATGGGCAAAATCGGTTCACATCGGGAAAAGTTATGAATCAAAATTTGAAACAACCTCGAAAAAAATTTGCATTTTCTACACATTCTGATGTAATTTTCTCGAAAACTATGCAAGATAATTCCATAAAAATTGGCATACATTCGTTTCCACATAAGAGCTTAATCTCTGTGTAAAATCGCCAGAATCGGTCCACAATTTCATATACCTCCCATACAAAAGTACAAATTCCCGGAAATTTGGTTTTTTGTTAATTACTTCCGTCGTAATGTCGATATCTTCATAAAATTTTAGAAATTAAATTTGTATGACAATAGAATTTATTCAGAGGAAAAATTTTTTGGATGGTTCCATAATTGGTCATAGCTCCCATACAAGGTCCCCTCCCGAAAATCACTTAAACGCACATAACTCATTACTAAATTAAGACATCGATAAAAAATTTGGTACACGTATTGCTCTTATATACAGAATATTACAATGGAAGATTTTTTCGATCGGTCCATATTTGGTCATATCTCCCATACAAGGTCCCCTCCCGAAAATCACTCAAACGCACATAACTCATTACTTAATTAAGATATCGATAAAAAATTTGGTACACGTATTGCTCTTATATACATAAGTATTACAATGAAAGATTTTTTGGATCGGTCCATAATTCGTCATAGCTCCCATACAAGGTCCCCTCCCGAAAATCACTTTAACGCACATAACTCATTACTAAGTTTAGATATCCATATAAAATTTGGTGAGAGTATTGCTTTTATATACAGAAATATTACAATGAAAGTTTTTTTGGATCAATCCAAAATTGGACATAGCTCCCATACAAGGTCCCCTCCCGAAAATCATTTAAACGCGCATAACCATTACTAAATTAAGACATCGATATAAAATTTGCTTATATATACAGAAATAGAAGCATGAAAGATTTTTTAGATCGGTCCATAATTGGTCAAAGCTCCCATACAAGGTCTCCTCCCGAAAATCACTTAAACGCTCATAATTCATTACTAAATTAATATACTCATATAAAATTTGTTGTAATTGTTCTCACAAAAAGAGATATTACCACGAAATCTTTTTCCGATTGGTCCGTAATTGGTCATAGGTCCCATACATGTTCCCCTTCCGAAAAATACTTATACACGTATAACTCATTACTTAATTAAGATATTCATATAAAAATTTGGTACAAGTATTGCTCATATACAGAAAAATAATATTGTGAAATATTTTTCCGATCGGTCCATAATTAATCATAGCTCCTACACAAGTTCTCTCTTAGAAAAACACACATACAAGCTTCCCTTCCGAAAATCAGAAAAAACGCATATAACGCATAACCAAATATTTATATCCATACATTTAGCAAAAATATTGCTTTTATATACATAAATTCATATACACAAAAATATTACTAAGAAATTTTTTTCATCGGTCTATAACTGGTCATAGCTCCCATACAAGGTCCGATCCCGAAAATAACTAAAACGCAGATAACTCATTACTAAGGATATCCATATAAAGTTTGGCACAAGTGTTGCTCATATACAGAGAAATAATATTATGAAATGTTTTTCCGATCGATCCATAATTAATCATAGCTCCTACACAAGTTCCCTCTTAGAAAAACACACATACAAGCTTCCCTTCCGAAAATCAGAAAAAAAACAAATAACTCATAACCAGATATTGATATCCATACATTTAGCAAAAATATTGCTTTTATATACATAAATTCACTATAAAATTGTTTTACGAAAACGCTCCATATTTGGTCATAGCTCTCATACTAGGTCCACAAAATCACTTAGATTCACAATATTTATTATCAAGTAATGATATAGACACAGAATTCTAAAATTTTGTCTTTATATACATAATTGGACATAGCTCCCATACAAAGTACTTTAACAAAAATCTCTTAAACGCACATTACTTATTACCAAATTAAGCTATTGATACATAATTTGACAAAAATATTAGCGCTTTAAACGTATTTAAAGAGCATTTTCAATTTGTGTTGAACAAAATTTTGTGTAGAACAAAATTATATATGTATTTGTATTTTGAAAATCTCTAAATTTTCACACACATACATACATGCAAATTATTAAATTTATAATGTTCAATAAATCTTGGAATTGTTTTTAATTAAAAAGCTACGTAATTCGACTTATTTTTTCCTTCCTTTATCGATGGATTTTTGTTTGTTCGGATTCGTAAGTAAGATGAAATCTTGAAGGTAGCACTCTAAAGTTGGTCACCACAAATTAACCAACAGAGAGTTTTATATTTTCTTGTATTTTATACAATATATTGAAATTAATATGATTAATAGGATGTGTCTGGGTAGAAGTTATTTTTGGGATTTGGGCAAAATTATGTTAATTCCACATACTTTTTAAATTTATCCAAAAACGGATTTTATATATGAATGGTTAAATGATGGAAAACACTTTTGTTTTTAGATATTTGTTTATGTTGAATTTAATCGCCAATTAAGGCTATTGTTTTAAGGATCTTATTTGAGGCTAATGGTCCGATGTTAGCCATGCATTAAATTATTTTTTATCGCGATTTCATTGACATACATATTTACCCACACAACTTTAATATATTAATATTAACGGTTAAAATAAAAACATTCTAAATAGTGTCAAATATCCAACTTACCATCAGGTCCTTTAGCGGCTTTGGGTGGTCGCCATTTCTTCTTAAAAATGCGACGCAAAAAATCAAAAAACTTATGACCCTTGGTGGTGCTCATAAACTTTACTTGAACTGAAGAAATCTGTTCATTAATGCGATCACAATTCTTGCGCAACTCTTCTATTTGACGATTTTAACTATTAATAGAAGCTTGGGCCTGATTACGCGTTTTCATAGCATCTTCGGCATTTTTCAACAATCTATTTTCAATCTCCTCACTATCACGCAAAATATATAATTCCTGATTTAGAGCGATTAAATAGCTTGTCATAAACTCCACCTCAAATTTGGTATGTAAACGTTCTTTATCCAGGTCTAGCAAACGAGCATCAAAGAGACGTATATTATTGTGTACCGTATGCAGTATGCCCTCTTGTTCCATCATCAAATCCATTAGCCAACGATAGCGTATTTCTATAAGCCAGGGTGAAGGAGTATCTCCGCTATTGTCATAGTAAAGTGGATCAGCCTGATGAGGTAACTTTTGCAGTTCATCGATAAGTTCTAGACCATCTGGAAAACAATTAACACTTTTAATATCCAAAGCCAAGTATTTTTCCAATTCGTGTAGAGCCACTTGGGTCATGGTGGGTTTAACTTTAGGTGGTGGCGGCTTAGGCAATAGACTCTCTACCGTTTTATCCAGATAAAGAATATCTTTAATTTCAATATTACAACCGGGATTGCAATGTTCAATCATATTCAATTCCGGCCATTCTTCATCCATATTGAGTGTTGGTATGTTCATTAAAAATTTACGATTCTTTGCTGGTAAGTATGAGTGGATTTCCTCCAAACGTTTGCTTTTTTGCTCAATAAATTGATAAAGTTCTTTTTTCTCTTCTCTTAGCTTTAAAACTTTGTCATTAAATTGAGTAACGATTTCATTTAAACGTTCTCGGAGCGTTACAATTTCTTTGTATTTAAAAGTCAAGGTTTCAAATGATTGCGGTTCATAATCCGTACCCGTTTTGAGTTTATAATCTCCTATACTTTTTTCTGCTTCTTGAATCTTACGATCATCATCGGGATGATTACGATTGGGATCTGGTTTTTGTTTCATCATTTTTCTCCCAATGATACATACGCTCGACTTCGTACCATTGACGTGAACGATAAGTTCTTAGTAAACGCAACATTTTGCGACTGAAACGTGGTATTATAGTATTGGGATCACGGCCAAAGAAAAAGGTTTCGGTAGCTGGTTCCGGCATACTTTCTTCCTTCTCCTCGGCCAACATTAGTTGAACTGGTCTGTGATTAAAATATAATAAAATAATAATACAAATATAAATTTTACAAACTTGCGACATTTAAAATGTATTATTCTTTTAAGATTTTCTTTGTGTGAATTTCTTACTCAGTTGATAGTGTGGGTGAGGTCTCCACAGCTGTATTATCCCTATTTAAGGTAGCGTGTTAATGTTTTAGAAAAATGTTTATAATGTAATTAAAAGAGTTTTAAATATTTTTATTTCAGAAATTTCTGATTATATTTTTAAAGTTTTCTATTATGATTCAGACATTTCCATTAAAATTCAGAAATTACGAATTTTCAAATTATATTTCAGAAATTTCTATTTGTATATAAAAAAACATCTTTAATGTAAATTTAATTTGTAAAAAAATTTCTGATTTTGAATTAATAATTTATGATTTACTATCACAAATTTTTAATAAACACACTGAAAAAAATCCATGCCTAATATATACGAAAAATGTCGTACATTGTACGAAATTCTTTCGTAATATATACGAAATTGTACGAAATATTTTAGTATAATGCAAAATATTCTTGATTTAATTTACATAAATTGAAAAAAGGAGAATTTTGAATAAATATGGTAAAAATTATTAAATATTAATTTATTCAAACATTTTTGTTCATTTTAAAATAAATTTTCTAATTTTAGTTCAAAATTATTCTCCACACGAATTTTATTTTTTTTTATTTTTTTATTTTTTTTTTTTGAAAATAATTCGTGAATAATATTATACTTTTCTTAAATTTTATTAAAATGTTGTAGTTTTATTTAATCATAATATAATTAATATCATTATGTTTAATTTCGCTAAAATTTAAGAAAAAAATATTACAAAAGGTTTTCGTACTTTTGTAAAAATATAAAAGGGTTTTATTAAATAGTATTTCGTATTATACACGAAACTTTTGTAAATATTACGAAAATAGAAGTTACGAGTTGAGCATGTGTATATTAGACATGGATTATTTTCAGTGTAGAAATGGTATAGTTATGTAAGTGTTACATCTACTTACACTCTTTTTAAAGCTTCTAATCTGAGTCGTTCCTCTATATCAGCCTTAATAATTTCAAAATTATCATCCAATCGTTCCACACGAAAGGTGTATACAAATGAGTTTTCCCTTAAATATACAAAAAAAAAAACCGAATTCAAGATATAAGATAAAAGGTTCAAATTATTTTACTTACCCTATCCCAGATATCTTAATAGGTATATGATCTAGTTTCTTAAAGAAATAATCATATAACTTTTGTTTGCCAACTTGTGCCACCTCCAAATCATAAGCCAAATCTTCACGTACATCATCCAATTCTGCTTGCAATTCGCCCTTAATTTGATTCGTAATTCTTTCGTCTAATAACAGTTCACGTTGCGGTATTCGCAAATCATCATGCATTGCCTCATTGGCCAGCAACAGTTGATCGAATTTCTTTTGTAACACCTCAATATCCATTAAAACCTTACGATCATGTGCAGCAGCCGCTTCCTCTTGACGTTTAATTTCAGCATAGATTTTTTCCTGTTCTAAAGATGGATATTCCGGATTATTAATATCTTCAGCGGGCACTACTTTTTTCGGCATTAATAAGACATTTTTTGATTCTTCAATCATAACCTGTGGTCCATGCCATTCGTATACGAAAACATTACCATCGTAACCAATACTGAAGAGAAATTTACCATCTTGACTTAGTATCAGACAGGGTATATTGCCATTTATGGGATCATGCATATTAACTAAACGATAATTTCGCAAATCTGTAAAATCATTTGTATTCTTTTGATTTATGCGTATTTTGCCATTTATCATGCCGAATAGAAGATATTCTTCACTGCAAGTATAATTAAAAAAAAAATTATACACTTCAGAAATATAGGAATCTGGCACAGAATTCAATTCCGATTAATATTTTAGTTAAATGTAATGCCCCCAGAGAGACATCTCTAGGGATTTGTTAAGTATCCAACTTTTGAAAATGTATTTTTATATAAGGAGTTATAAGCAGCAAGTACCTATATTTAGACCTAGTTACTTACATATCCAAATATGAATGTATTTCTATATCATCGCCTTCCTTAATAATTGTACTACGGACCGGGGCATTAGATCCAATAGTTAATTCATATATATAACCAGCATCATAACCACCCATAGAAACCCATATAGTATTATCAGACGTATAACGAATCCATAGAACTGGATTTGGCACAGCTGGTATATGTAAAGGCTCCTCTTCTTCATCCGGTTCAGAATCGGCTAAAAGAAACAAGTTTTTTTTAAATAAATCATCTTTAATATTCTTAATCCATAAAACTCACCTAAAGCTTGTTCCATATCAATTTGTAACCCGGATTTGCAGCCTTTAACTTTTCAATTTCTTTCAATTTCTTTGTTTCTTTCTATCTTTGCGCTTTTTGGTGGCGGCTCTTTTTAGATCACGTCGTATGGAACTTTTGATTGAAATAAATTTTGAGGTTTTTATTTCAGTTTTATTCGTTAGATTGTAACTTAGAAATGTTTGCTCCTCCGTTACCTCTATGGGTAATTTATATTCAAATACTTCACCTGTTTTACAACCTATAAGAATTGTATGATTAGGATCTTTCCAATAGAAACAATTAGGTATGGCTGAAAATTCTATAAAACCCATAGGACGTAAATAAATAAATGCATCCTTTTTCTCGGACAAATCGTACATAAATATTGTATGATCTACTGAACCCGTCAACAGCAGTGTGTTCAAGGAGTTAACAGTCATTCTAGTGACAGCAGCCGTATGAGCTTTAATGGGTCGTATTAAATGTATTGCCGGTTTATTGGGCTGTGTTAGAGCTAGATAAATGTGTCTTATAAAGCCATCTTCAAAGCTAGCCACTAGTTCCATACTGGAGTCTGATACATTGGGACTAAACCATATTAGATCTGTACCGAAAGCTTCGAATTTCTTTTCCAAAATCATCTTTTCGAATAGATAATCATAGACTAATAGTCGGCCATCTTGTCCTAGGGTCATGAGATGCGGAGACACAGGACTAGTTTGAGCCGCTACAACTTTTCCACCATGGCAGGAATAAAGTTTATAGGAATCATTAGGGATATCGCTGGTATTGAGATCACAATACCAAATACCTCCGTCGCCATCCTGGAGTGGAAAATTATTAAATTTGGTGAAAGTTTTAATTTCCATAAGTTAAATTATCGAGTAAATACTTTTGGACTTACTTTCGCTATCAAAATTATTAATTTTTATACCCTTCACCTTCGTGAGAAGGGTATATATAAGTTTGTCATTCCGTTTGTAATTTCTATAATATAATTTTCCGACCCTATAAAGTATATATATTATGGATCCTTATAGATAGCGGAGTCGATTAAGCCATGTCCGTCTGTCTGTCCGTCTGTTGAAATCAGTTTTTAGAGGTCCCCAGATATCGGCGAGATCCGAATCTTTAATAATTTAGTTAGACATGCTTTCGAGAAGATCGCTATTTAAAATCAGCCAAACCGGTCGGTAAATAACGGAGATATGAGCAACCTCTGAAAATTTCATCAAAAAAGCCACATTTTTTCATGCTTTGTTAAAAAGCAACAACAACATTGTGAATTGGATAAAGATGTACATGTGCGTGTGGAGATGTATTTGGTTTTATTCAGCTGTGTATTTTTTGTATGTTTGGATGCTGTTCTGTTCTCACGAAGGTGAGGGTATAACAAGAACAAGGAGATAAAGCAGTAATATGTTGGTAATACAGCTCATATTTGTTTGAGTGTGGTAATACAGTTTGACGGTGGTATTACAATACAACGGTTAATATTTCTTTCTGGTTTTTTAAAACATACTTGGTGAAGGGTATATAAGATTCGGCACAGCCGAATATTGAAATATTACTTGTTTCTGATAAGTTTTGAATACTACTATCTAAAACTTACCAATCTATCAAGTACGGGAACTTACCAATGCATAGTAACCATAATCCTTGTCATCAAATAATTTAATTTTCTGTATCATACGTATTTCACATTCTCCCACATAAAATTCAAAAATTGGTTCAATTTCCACAAATCGGTCATCATCGGGTGGATCAGCCAAATCTACAGTTTCCCAAAACCAAATGCGAACATAACCATCCATGCCAACAGTAGTGACTTCACCATTATTCATGGTAATGCGAACTATAGGTTTAGTGTGACAAGGTCTACGACCCTTGCGGCAAATTTCAAATTTTATTAAACCAGCCTCCCACAACAACATATTGCCCCATTCACAGCCTGATATGACATTCTCATCATCCAACATGTAAATGGCATAAATATCACTAAAATCGGTTTTACCAAAACGTCCCAAATCGCCCTGCAGCTTAAGACCCGTAAAAGTTTTGGCCATTTTCCAAAATTTTATATGACTTAAGCCACAGGTTACCAGAAGTATGGGATTAAATTGCGAAAAGTGAACATGTAAAAACATCATTCTGAAATGCTTTCGAGCGTAAAATAATCTCTGCTTTTTGCCAATTCCAAATTGTAAGCATGTAATCTGGATAACCGGCTTGGGAGGCAAACAATTCTCCAGTATAATTGTAAGAACCACAAGTAAATTGCTGTTTAGCAGCGCCCTCTAACTTTATACGTACTTCATGAGAGGGGTATTCGTATATAAAAACAGTAGCATTGGGACCATTCTCGCCAATAGTTAGTAAACCTTGGTAGTCTGGATGATAGTTTTTCTATGGGTTTATATATTTATAAATAATAAAATTAAAAATATTAATAAATTCCCTAACGAACCGTTATGAAACCTATACCGCAACCAAACACCGACTGACGAAATGTTACTTCTTTTTTGGAAATGCAAAAATAATGTATATATGTACCGGAGGCAAATACCAAGGTGTCATCATCAATTAGTACCATATTAAACAAGCGTTTGCAATCATAGCCAAATGAGTGCCTGTTTAAACATAATTTTTTTCCATGAAATTGTTTGTTCTTTATGATCTTTTATCATTTACTTACTTAAGTTTTATTATATCCGCTCGAAAAGTTGGTGTAAAGTCTGGTTCTTTTTCCGATTCATTAGAATGCAAAGATATTTCATCTTCTTTCTGATTAGTTTTTTCCATTATTTCAATATTTTCAATAATGTTATTATTTGAAATTAATTATAATAAATGTGTTGCTTTAAAAACAATTTTTGTTGATTTTTATGTCGTTTCGTTTCCCGGTGAGAATTGTAGTCATTGACAATAAAATTAACAAGTATTTCAAATATTTTAATATACACTGTAAGGAAATTAATCTGTAATTTTTTGGCCGTTTTAATGCATTCTATTATTCTATAAATCTAATTATATTGTTTCTTCTAAGCTGAAAATCGAACTCCAACATTAAGTAATTATACCCTACACCACTTTAGTGAAGGGAAGGTATATTGGGTTTGTGCTGATGTTTGTAACATACAAAAATATTCGTCCTATACCCACCTTAAAGTATACCAATCGGCTTAAAATCATTTTCTGAGTCGATTAAGCTATGTCCGTCCGTCCGTCTAGCTGGCTGTCCATGTAAAAATTGTGCGCAAGGTACAGGTCGCAATTTTCAAGATAATTGGATGAAATTTGGCACACACGCTTCTTTTGGCCCAAAGACGAAGCCTATTGAAAATGGTTAAAATCGGTCCATTATTTCGACTAGCCCCCATACAACCGTACCCCCCAAATAGGGCCTTTTGGCTTATAATTAATTTAAATGATCTATTATGTTAACAAAAGTCGACAAAACTTAGTTTTATAGAACTTTAAATGACATTACAGATTTTTGTAATGATCGGGCTTCATTTGACCCTATCCCCCATACAAACTCCCCTTCAGAAAATGACTTAAAGGTCAAAATTCACTTACAAACACTAATAACACTTTTAAATTCTACATAAATAATATTGAAGAAGACTTAACTCCCCCTACCAACATTTTTAAGGATAGGGCCATATTTTGCCCTACTCCCCTTTGAGCCCTCTAAAAAAAATCTGTTTTTTTCCAAAAAAAAAGTAAAAATATTCCGAAATAAAGTTAAAAAACAAACCAAATGCTTTATTTTTTCAAATAATCCCCATTTTTAACATACATACTGACTGGTGTAGGGTATCATATGGTCGGCTACGCCCGACTATACATTCATACTTGTTTTTCTTCTAGAAGAATAATATCTCGTCTTCTATAATATGAGTTTTCTCTTCTTCTATTTGTATGCTCACCAAGATAAAATCTATAAAAATAAATCTAAATAAAATGAAATTTTATAGCTTTTATTGAAATAATTGAAATTTAAATAGTAGAAAAAACAATTGATTTAACAACTAATCTAAAAAAGTAATAAATGTACATACATTAGACCGACTCACAAAAAATGGTGCATGAGTTAACCCCCTCAAAATATTTGCAGTTATGTAATATGATGTCTAATGTACATACATATGTATGTATCAAAAATTTATAATTATTACCTTATAATAAGATAATTTTCAGGAAATCTTAATTAATTAATCCTTCAATGAAATAAACAAAAAAATGTTATAATTAATATTGAATATACATACTTTTGTATTTATTGAAATTACCTATTATACTTTAGGAAGCAATAAAATTCTCTTATCATCAATACATTTCCCACCAAAGTTGAAACAGTCAGATCTATTTCTTATATTTTCTGCAAATAATCGACATTTTTAATGGAACTGCGTGATGAAATAGGACATATATCCCTTTTTTATATTTTGATTCTGTTAGAAGTATTTTAAGAGGGGGTTACTGCTTTCTAAAAAAAATAAAAAAAATTAAAATTAATTAATTTATTGTTTTAAATCAATAAAACGTTACCTTTCATGAACATTTTTTAAATAACTTGGAATTAAACCGTCTATAAAGATCTGAAATTACTAAGTCATTCTTATTTACAGTTTAACGATAGAAACATCTTAACGACCCTAAACGGGATATTGCTATTGACACTAATACTGCAATACTATTTTTTGTTTGCTCTCTTATAATTAAGAAGTTGAATATACATACTTTTGTATTTATTGAAATTACCTATTATACTTTAGGAAGCAATAAAATTCTCTTATCATCAATACATTTCCCACCAAAGGTGAAACGGTCAGATCTATTTTTATATTTTCTGCAAATAATCGACATTTTTAATGGAACCGCGTGATGAAATAAGACATATGTATATAACTTGCCAGATCCCTTTTTATATTTTGATTCTGTTAGAAGTATTTTAATAGACCCTAAACGGGATATTGCTATTGGCACTAATACTGCAATACTATTTTTTGTTTGCTCTCTTCTAATTAAGAAGTTATACACTTTCAAACATTTAAGAATATTAGTCATTGAAAGACCTGGTGTTAATGACTAAAAATGTACCTATAATTAGAATAATTAAATCCAAAGCTATATGAGAATTAATAAAATTGTATTATTAAAAGGTGGTTTTTAAGATATTTGATATTAATATTAAATTTCTTATATGGGCAATTTCGTGTCAAGTGACCTGACCCAAGTCAAAAAATAATTTACGTATAAAACAGTAGTATTAATTTGAATATAATGATTCCAGCTAACGTTTAAATTATTTAAGTAAAATTTTAATGTATTTTTTTGTTACGATAATGAAATACAAAAAAATTTAGGTCAAAGTGATTATACGTAAACTAGAAACAGGACCTTAACGCGCAAATATTTTAAAAAATATTGAAAGTTAAGATTTAACTTAAATACCTATATCTAAATAGGTTAAAAATGCAATGTTCATCAAATTAAAGCCGAAACGTACAACTTGAAAAAGTCTTTAAATGCTTATAACTCCTAAACCAATTAAGAGAGAGACGAAATTTAATATAAAAATATTTTTAATTAAACATATTAGACTTCGTTTAAAAGTAATGGAACTGGAAGCCGTTTAGAGTTGTTAACTTATTCCTAAAAAAGTATTTTAATGTAAAATATTACAACTTACTTTTTAATTATATTTATATAATCCTTGAAAATTATTACTTTTTTAATAAACTTTACCAATTAACAAACCCTTCTTAAATGTTTTTTAACAGTTGACTTTTAACACAACACTGTCATATTGTTTCTTATTGCTTAATACTCACAATATATTAATTTCACTATTTTTTATGAATATTTAATTCAATAACTCATTTAAGTTTTAAAATGAATAATTAAAATTGAACATGACTGGACAAAACACAAAACATCACTGAACTTAGCCAAATTTCTGGATTATTTATTTTTGTTTTTTTCGTTCACGCTAAAAAATGGAGTATTTATATTTTTTGTTTTTGTACTCTTCTTACTATCATCCGGAAGTAACCTAAAACTATACTTTCAGACGGCGAAAACTAGAAATCAATGTATTTTGTTTTTGTAAAATGTGTGCTCTCGTCTGACAATCGTCCCTAAGTGACTACAATCCAGCTGAATCAAGAAGATACAAATTAGGAAACAATGTATTTTGTTATTGTAAAATGTGTGTTCTAACCCAACTATCATTCAGAAGTCACTAAAACGTATACTTCCAGATGAAAAAAATTCAACAAATCAAAAACATATTGGGTTTTCAAAAATAACATTTTAAAAACCAATGTGTTTTTATACCAAGAGTTTTCGATTTGGTTTGTTATTTCCCTACCTTAATTTCTACTTTTTTGCACTTTATCCACTTCAATATTATTTTTTACTATAATATTGCACAATAGTTTCATTAATAATATTTATTGCATATTCGAAATTTGTATAAATATTACTTTTTTAATTTGACATTTTCTAAAAACTGGTTGAAAGTACATAGTTTTTAATTTGTATGAAAAACAAATGAAATTTTTGTAGTTTTAGAACCGAAAACCAAATCAATCCAAAAACTACTAGTTTTCGTTGGTGTAAATAGCATATAAGACTTAAAATTATAAATTTTAGATTTTAGTTCAAAAGAAAAAATAATTCGGAGTTAATATCAACCTAAAATAAACTACTAGTTTTTCGTTGGTGTAAATGGCATATAAGCCATAAAATTATAAATTTTAGATTTTATTTCAAAAGAAAAAATAATTCGTGGTTAATATCAACCTAAAACGTTCATACAAATTTTTTACGTTAACGAACGTTTCCTTTTATAAAATGTTGGGGTAAGTTTTTATAAATAAAGCCGTAAATATTTTGTATTAAGTTAACCCCCTCATTTTATAAAGCGAAACTTTCGTTGACGTAAAAAAGGTATGAGAAATACTCTGAAATTTTTGAAAATTTTAAATTTTTTTAAAAAATTATTTTGAACGGTTGAACGTTGATATTGATTAACCCAATCATTTTATAAAACGAAAAGTCGTTAACATAAAAGTTTAGTATTAAGAATACTTGGAAATTTTTAAAAATTTGAATTTTTTCATTCAAATTTTTTTGAACGTTTGTCGTTTCGTTAATAAAATTAGACCCTTAGGGCTGTTTTCTCATTAGGCGATTATCTTTTTTCCCAACGAAAAACAGCCGATTAAAGAAATTTGGTTTTCTCAATGTCTCATTTGCTTCTATTCTGTCGCAAAACTAACCAGCCCTCATCTGCCGATTATTTATTTGTTGAACAGATAAATTCAATCAGCTGACAGCTGTTCATATTTTTTATGTGGCAATACCTTGAGTTTTTGTAAAAAAAATAAAATAAATTTAAAAAAATGTTTAATAGAGGAATAAACAGCCAGGCCAGCTCCATTTTGGATTTTCGTTTCATATTATCGTACTTGTCCCTTAATGTTTTCCAGGGACGGTGTATTCCACTCTGGCTCTTAAAGGATTCTTCCAACTTCATCCACGCTTCATTTTTTATTTTCCAATTGACTGCGTCCGATTTTTTGTTCTCCAATATATGTTTTTGACTTATAACCAAATCTACAAGCAGAAGTTCCTCTTCAGTAGTAAAATTTTTCCCACGTTGCTTTTTATCCGTCATCGTTTAAGATTTTATTTATTTTTTCAAATATTTATTTTCTTGATTTAATTTTTTGTTATTTTTTCACATTTGGAAAACAGTTGATGTATGTCAACAACTTGTCACTTGAAGACAGAGTTCCCAACTTTCACATCAATTTTGAGAGGTATTGCCAAATGAAAATAATGTTTTTGTCGGTATATTAAGAAAACCAAAATTGTTAACGGACAGTTTATCAGTCTAATAAATTTATGTCGACATTTACTAACAGGCAGTTTCTCGACACATTGAGAAAACGGGCCTTAGTTTGTCAATATTGCAGAGCCATCTAGTGTTAAGATACCAAAGAGTGTATAGCAAAGACAAAAACCACACAGAAGCGTTATAATTCACCACACTGCGGGAACAACTCCAAACACATTTTTAATTAGGGTTCTATAAATCGACTTTCCAATAATTGAACAATCGACTTTTTGTAGAAAAAAGTCGAAGTCGACTATTCTGTTCCAAAAAGTCGATAACTCGACTATCGACTCGACTAAAAAGTAGTCGAAAATTTAAAAAAGTGGAAAAATTTAAAAACTCAAAAATAGTCAGAAACAGTCAAAAACAGTCAAAAACAAGTAGTAAAATATAGTCGGGCATGGCCGACCATATAATAATCTACACCATTAGTATACATATTATTAAAATTTTTATTTTTCATAAAGAAATTTTTATGTTGAATTTTACCTTAATTCCAAAGTATTTAAGCAATTATTTGATAAAAACAAAATTTTATATAGGACTATAGGTCAAACATGAGCCGATCGTCGGTAAATTTGGGAAAAGGATATATTTTTAAATAACAGTTAGTTTTCTTGTGAAATTAGTTTTAGACGTTTAAGAAATTTTATGAAGGGGGGTTTGTATGAGGTCAAATAAGGGCCGGTCATTACGAAAATCTGTAGTGTCATTAATATTTATATAAAACTTATTTGTGCCAATTTTTAGAGCAATAATAGTATATTTGACGTAATTATGACATAACAAGCCCTAGGTAATTATGACATAACAAGGCTAGGTGAAATATTGGACCGATTTCAACAATTTTCAATAGGCTTCGTCCCTGTGCCAAAAAACATGATTGGTCTAAATTTCATCAAATTATCTTGAAAATTACAGCCTGTACCTTGCGCAAAATGTTTACATGGATAGCTAGCAGGACAGACGGACGGACATGTCTTAATCGGCTCAAAAAAATGATTCTAAATCGATCGATATACTTTAAGGTTGGTATTGGACCAATATTTTTGTGTGTTACAAACATCAGCACAATCGCAAAATCGAAAAAATTCAAAAGGTCGGAAAAAGACGAAAAAAGGCGTTTTAATTAAATGAAAAAGTCGAAAAGTCAACTTTTCGTTTCAACTACAGAACCCTATTTTTAATATTGGTGACAAACCAAAAGGAACTGGGAGAGCAGAAATGAAAAATTAACGTTACAGGAAACTGGTGATATTATAAATTAAACTTATTTATTATGTATGATTATGCAGAAAAAAGGGGTAATTAAAATTTCATATACGGGTAAACAGGATGATTGAGATAATGTCATGTCAGGGGAGGGCATCCTGTGAAGGTAGTAACACCAATTCCTTCGAAGAATCTTAGAATCCGTCTAACGCATTGATTCCATTCATGATATATGTTTTTATTCACTTTTTACAGGGGCACGATCGACCAACTATTGTGGAGAGAACCTAACAAATCTAACGAGCAACCATCAGTGTGGCATTTCCATTTAAAAGTCAAAGTTTGTTACAAAATTACGACTGTAATTTTGTAATCATTTGTATTACTATTATCAGGGAGAAAAAATATTCAAATGCATATTTTCTGACCAATTTAAGTATTTTGGCATCGATTTGTTAGAGCATATTTTTGCATATTTTGTATGAATTGGTTTTTTAGCATATTTTTTTGTGTATTTAAAAAAACTCTTTTCAAAACTAAAAAAAAATATTTATGTATTTAAATGTTTTAACGTTTCACAATTTTGTTTATAGATTTTAAAAACAACAAAAAATATATTAGTATCATAATATCTAATGTGATTATTTTATCACATTTTCAGTGAAATTTTGAATTTTATTAATAATTAAAACTTTTATTTTTAGAGCTTTTTTTACACTTTAAGAGCATATTTTAAGCATTTACTTAAAGTGCTTAAAACTTTTTTTAGAGCATATTTTTGGTTTCCTTGATAATTGCATAGCTGGAGGTCCACAATACGTAGATATCGTGATTAACTAATAACATTCTGTTCCGGAACATATTATATAACGAAACTCATGTGAAATATTTACCCAGAAGGCGACAGCTTTACCCAATGTACTTTTCTACCTACGAATTCTTGTGTTTAATTCATATGGGAGGATCCAACCCCCCTAAATAAAGTCCACCTTTTCCCCCAAAACGCTCATGAATATTATTAAAGTTCTTCGTGCAAAATTTGTATTAAATGTATTAAATGTGTCTATTAATCTTATTTATGTCAATATTATTAAATTAAATTAATTGTATTATATAATACTAAAATTTCACACCCAAATAACTTCCAAAAAAAGAACATAAAAAATTACATCTTGAAAATGACTTCAGAAGTAGTGAATTCGCTCCTCTGACAATTCCTTCTACGACAAGACTGTGTTAAAATCATCACTTCTGTTATTAAAAATAAACTAATTTTGTGTAGTATTATTATTGGTTTTAAAGCGTAAATGAATTTAACAGTCTTAAAATAACGTTTTCAAAATGCTTGAAAGCAAAAAACAAAACAAAATATTTCAGCAAAAATTCTACAAATGAACTGCCACCAATTAATGTCATTTATATAAAATTATAAATATCAAATGGAATTAAAGTACAAATAATATTCTGCACATTTTAAAGGTCGCATTCTAAACGTTAAAGATTAAAAACTCGAAAAAATCCCAGAAGTTAAACCTATTACAATTCCAAGATTTATTGAACATTATAAATTTAGTAATTTGCAAGTAATTTGTATGTATGTGTGTGAAAGATTTAGAGATTTTCAAAATACAAATACGTATATAATTATGTTCTACACAAAATATTGTTCAACACAAATTGATAATGCTCTTTAAATACGGTTAAAGCGCTTTTAGGGTCCTGCCCCTAATATAGGAAAAATAGAAGTATACATAACTAATATTTTTGCCAAATTATATATCAATAGCTTCATTTGGTAATAAGTAATATGCGTTTAAGAGATTTTGGTAAAAGGACTTTGTATGGGAGCTATGTCCAATAATGTATATAAAGACAAAATTTCAGAATTCTGTATCTATATCATTACTTGGTAATAAATATGGTGATTCTAAGTGATTTTCTGGACCTAGTATGAGAGCTATGACCAAATATGGACCGATCGTAAAACAATTTTATAGTGAATTTATTTATATAAGAGCAATATTTTTGATAAATGTATGGATATCAATATTTGGTTATGAGTTATGTGCGTTTTTTATGATTTTCGGAAGGGAACCTTGTATGGGAGCTATGACCAATTATGGACCGATCCAAAAAAACTTTCATTGTAATATTTCTGTATATAAGAGCAATACTTGTACCAAATTTTATATCGATATCTTTGGTAATGAGTAATGCGCGTTTAAGTGATTTTCGGGAGGGGACCTTATATGGGAGCTATGACCAATTATGGACCGATCCAAAAAAAACTTTCATGGTTATATTTCTGTATATAAGAGCAATACTTGTACCACATTTTATATAGATATCTTAATTTAGTAATGAGTTATGTGCGTTTAAGTGATTTTCGGGAGGGGACCTTATATGGGAGCTATGACCAATTATGGACCGATCCAAAAAAAACTTTCATGGTTATATTTCTGTATATAAGAGCAATACTTGTACCAAATTTTATATAAATATCTTAATTTAGTAATGAGTTATGTGCGTTTAAGGGATTTTCGGGAGGGGACCTTGTATGGGAGCTATGACCAAATATGGACCGATCGAAAAAATCTTTCATTGGAATATTCCTATATATAAGAGCAATACTTGTACCAAATTTTATATCGATATCTTAATTTAGTAATGAGTTATGTGCGTTTAAGTGATTTTCGGGAGGCGACCTTGTATGGGAGCTATAACCAAATATGGACCGATCGAAAAAATCTTTCATTGTAATATTTCTGTGTATAAGAGCAATACTTGTACCAAATTTTATGTCTATATCTTAATTTAGTAATGAGTTATGCGCGTTTAACTGATTTTCGGGAGGGGACCTTGTATGGGAGCTATGACCAATTATAGACCGATCCAAAAAAAGATTTAATTTTAATATTTCTGTATATAAGAGCAATACTTATACCAAATTTTATATCGATATCTTAATTAACTCATTATGCCACATATTATACACCAAAACAAAGTGCAACTGTAATGTTTAAAATGATGCATAACCGATTGTCCTGGCATAAAAACTGTAGAACCTCAACTCACAGCGTTTTTAAACATAGAACAACAATTCTACCGATCCATCAAATTGACCATTTTTTAGTCAAACACATTATGCTACAAATGATATACCATATTAAAGTGCAATCATAATTCTTTAAAATGATGCCTAAATGACTGTCATAGCGCGAAAACTGTCAATGTTTTTTGCAGCCATATCGGAACCTCAAACTACCGCGTTTTGAAAGCTGTGAAAATAATACTACCGATCTACCCAATTGGCCATTTTCTAAAAATATATTATGCAATAAATTATATACTAAAACAAATGGCAAATATAATGCAATAAAAAGATATATAAACGACTGCAATAACATGAAAACTATTAATGATATTTGCAACTATATCGGAGCCTTAAATTACAGCATTTCTAAACCTGTACCAATAAATATACCGATCTATCCTATTTTTGCAAAAACTCATTAAGCCACAAATTATACACTAAAACAAAGTGCAACTGTAATGCTTTAAAATGATGCATAAACGATTGTCCTGGCATAAAAACTGTCAATATTATTTGCAACCATATGGGAACCTCAAATCACAGCGTTTTTAAACATAGAACAACAATTCTACCGATCCATCAAATTGACCATTTTTTAGACGAACACATTATGCCACAAATGATATACCAATATAAAGTGCAATCATAATGCTCTAAAATGATGCATAAATTACTGTCATAGCATGAAAACTGTCAAAGTTATTCACAACCATATCGGAACCTCAAATTACCGCCTTTTTAAACCTCGGAAAATAATACTACCGATCTGTACAATTGGCCATTTTCTAAAAATACATTATGCAATAAATTATATACCAAAACAAATGGCAATTTTAATGCTTTAAAATGGTGCATAAACAACTGTCCTAGCACGAAAACTGCCAAGGTTAATTGCAACCATATGATAACCTCAGAGTACTGCGTTTATTAAACATAGAACAATAATTCTACCGATCTATCAAATTGTCCAATTTGCAAACATTATGCTACAAATGATATACCTTATTAAAGTGCAATCATAATGCTTTAAAATGATTCATAAATGACTGTCATAGCGTCAAAATTGTCAATGTTATTTGCAGCCATATTAGAACCTCAAAATACCGCGTTTTTAAAGCTGTGAAAATAATTCTACCGATCTATCCAATTGGCCATTTTCTAAAAATACATTTTGCAATAAATTATATACCAAAACAGATGGCAATTTTAATGCTTTAAAATGGTGCATAAACGACTGTCCTAGCACGAAAACTGCCAAAGTTAATTGCAGAAATATCGGAACCTCAGATTACTGCATTTGATACATAGAACAATAATTCTACCCATCTATCAAGTTGAACAATTTGTAGAATCACACATTATGCTACAAATGATATGCCATATTAAAGTGCAATCATAATGCTTTAAAATGATGTCTAAATGACCATCATAGCGTGAAAACTGTCAATGTTATTTGCAGTCATATCGGAACCTTAAATTACCGCGTTTTTAAAGCTGTGAAAATAGTTCTTCCGATCTATCCAGTTGGCCATGTTCTAAAAATATATTATGCAATATATTATATACCAAAACAAATGGCAACTATAATGCAATAAAAAGATATAAAAACGACTGCAATAACATAAAAACTATAAATGATATTTGCAACCATATCGGAGCCTTAAATTACCGCATTTCTAAACCTGTACCAATAAATATACCGATCTATCCAATTTTTTTAAAAATTCATTATGCCACAAATTATACACCAAAACAAAGTGCAACTGTAATGCTTTAAAATGATGCATAAACGATTGTCCTGGCATAAAAACTGTCAAAGTTATTTTCAACCATATCGGATCCTCAAATCACAGCGTTTTTAAACATAGAACAACAATGCTACCGATCTTTCAAATTAACCATTTTTTAGACGAACACATTATGCCACAAATGATATACCAAATTAAAGTGCAATCATAATGCTTTAAAATGATGCATAAATGACTGTCATAGCATGAAAACTGTCAAAGTTATTCACAACCATATCGGAACCTCAAATTACCGCCTTTTTAAACCTGGGAAAATAATACTACCGATCTATCCAATTGGCCATTTTCTAAAAATATATTATGCAATAAATTATAAACCAAAACAAATGGCAATTTTAATGCTTTAAAATGGTGCATAAACGACTGTCCTAGCACGAAAACTGCCAAAGTTAATTGCAGCCATATCGGAACCTCAGATTACTGCGTTTATTAAACATCGAACAATATTTCTACCGATCTATCAAATTGACCAATTTGTAAAAACACACATTATGCTACAAATGATATACCATATGCATCAAATTACATACCAAAACAAATGGCAACTATAATGCAATAAAAAGATATATAAACGACTGCAATAACATAAAAACTATAAATGATATTTGCAACCATATCGGAGCCTTAAATTACCGCATTTCTAAACCTGTACCAATAAATATACCGATCTATCCAATTTTTTTAAAAATTCATTATGCCACAAATTATACACCAAAACAAAGTGCAACTGTAATGCTTTAAAATGATGCATAAACGATTGTTCTGGCATGCAAACTGTCAAAGTTTTTTGCAACCATATCGGAACCTCAAATCACAGCGTTTTAAACACAGAACAATAATTCTACCGATCCTTCAAATTGACCAATTTTTAGACGAACACGAGTGATATACCAAATTAAAGTGCAATCATAATGCTTTAAAATGATGTATAAATGACTGTCATAGCATGAAAACTGCCAAAGTTATTCACAACCATATCGGAACCTCAAATTACCGCCTTTTTAAACCTGGGAACCTCAGATTACTGCGTTTATTAAAAATAGAACAATAATTCTACCAATCTATCAAATTGACCAATTTCTAAAAATACACATTATGCTACAAATGATATACCATATTAAAGTGCAATCATAATGCTTTAAAATGATGCCTAAATGACTGTCATAGCGTAAAAACTGTCAATTTTATTTGCAGCCATATCGGAACCTTAAAATACCGCGTTTTTAAAGCTGTGAAAATAATTCTAACGATCTATCCAATTAGCCATTTTCTAAAAATATATTATGCAACAAATTATATACCAAAACAAATGGCAACTATAAAAAAAATATATAAACGACTGCTATAACGTGAAAACTATAAAAGATATTTGCAACCATATCGGAGCCTTAAATTACCGTATTTCCAAACCTGTACCAATAAATATACCGATCTATCCAATTTTTGTAAAAATTCATTATGCCACAAATTGTACACCAAAACAAAGTGCAACTGTAATGCTTTAAAATGATGCATAAACGATTGTCCTGGCATAAAAACTGTCAAAGTTATTTGCAATTATATCGGAACCTCAAATCACAGCGTTTTTAAACATAGAACAACAATTCTGCCGATCCTTCAAATTGACCATTTTTTAGACGAACACATTATGCCACAAATGACATACCAAATTAAAGTGCAATTATTATGCTTTAAATGATGCATAAATGACTGTCAAAGCATGAAAACTGTCAATGTTATTTGCAGCCATATTGGAACCTCAAACTACCGCGTTTTTAAAGCTGTAAAAATAATTCTACCGATCTATCCAAATAGCCATTTTCTGATTCATAAATGACTGACATAGCGTGAAAACTGTCAATGTTATTTGCAGCCATATCGGAACCTCAAACTACCGCGTTTTGAAAGCTGTGAAAATAATTCTACCGATCTATCCAATTGGCCATTTTATAAAAATATATTATAAATTATATATGGTATATAAATTATATACCAAAACCAATGGCAACTATAATGAAATAAAAAGATATATAAACGACTGCAATAACATGAAAACTATAAAAGATATTTGCAACCATATCGGAGCCTTAAATTACCGCATTTCCAAACCTGTATCAATAAATATACCGATCTATCCAATTTTTGTAAAAGTTCATTATACCACAAATTATACACCAAAACAAAGTAACTGTAACTGTAATGCTTTAAAATGATGCATAAACGATTTTCCTGGCATGAAAACTGTCAAAGTTATTTGCAACCATATCGGAACCTCAAATCACATTGTTTTTATCCAATCCAATTGGCCATTTTCTAAAAATACATTATGCAATAAATTATATATCAAAACAAATGGCGATTTTAATGCTGCAAATGATATGCCATATTAAAGTGCAAATTTCAACTATAATGCAATAAAAAGATATATAAACGACTGCTATAACATGAAAACTATAAAAGATTTTTGCAACCATATCGGAGCCTTAAATTACCGCATTTTTAAAGCTGTGCCAATAGATATACCGATCTATCCAATTTTTGTAAAAAATCATTATGCCACAAATTGTACACCAAAACAAAGTGCAACTGTAATGATTTAAAATGATGCATAAACGATTGTTCTGGCATGAAAACTGTCAAAGTTATTTGCAACCATATCGGAACCTCAAATCACAGCGTTTTTAAACATAGAACAACAATTCTACCGATCCATCTAATTGACCATTTTTTAGACGAACACATTATGCCACAAATGATATACCAATATAAAGTGCAATCATAATGCTCTAAAATGATGCATAAATGACTGTCATAGCACGAAAATTGTCAAAGTTATTCACAACCATATCGGAACCTCAAATTACCGCCTTTTTAAACCTGGGAAAATAATACTACCGTTCTATCCAATTGGCCATTTTCTAAAAATACATTATGCAATAAATAATGTATTTTATACCAAAACAAATGGCAATTTAAATAATTTAAAATGGTGCATAAACGACTGTCCTAGAACGAAAACTGCCAAAGTTAATTGCAACTATATCGGAACCTAGGATTACTGCGTTTATTAAACATAGAACAACAATTCTACCGATCTATCAAATTGTCCAATTTGTAAAAACACACATTGTGCTACAAATGATATACCATATTAAAGTGCAATCATAATGCTTTAAAATGATGCCTAAATAACTGTCATAGCGTGAAAACTGACAATGTTATTTGCAGCCATATCGGAACCTTAAAATACATTCTACCGATCTATTCAATTAGCCATTTTCTAAAAATATATTATGCAACAAATTATATACCAAAACAAATGGCAACTATAATGCAATAAAAAGATATATAAACGACTGCTATAACATGGAAACTATAAAAGTTATTTGCAACCATATCGGAACCTCAAATCACAGCGTTTTTAAACATAGAACAATAATTATACCGATCCTTCAAATTGACCATTTTTTAGACGAACACATTATGCCACAAATGATATACCAAATTAAAGTGCAATCATAATGCTTTAAAATGATACATAAATGACTGTCATAGCATGAAAACTGTCAAAGTTATTCACAACCATATCGGAACCTCAAATCACAGCGTTTTTAAACATAGAACAACAATTCTACCGATCTATCCAATTGGCCATTTTCTAAAAACATATTTTGCAATAAATTATATACCAAAACAAATGGCAACTATAATGCAATAAAAAGATATATAAACGACTGCAATAACATGAAAACTATAAATGATATATGCAACCATATCGGAGCCTTAAATTACCGCATTTCTAAAACTGTACCAATAAATATACCGATCTATCCTATTTTTGTAAAAACTCATTATGCCACAAATTATACACCAAAACAAAGTGCAACTTTAATGCTTTAAAATGATGCATAAACCATTGTCCTGGCATAAAAACTGTCAATGTTATTTGCAACCATGTGGGAACCTCAAATCACAGCGTTTTTAAACATAGAACAACAATTCTACCGATCCATCAAATTGACCATTTTTTAGACGAACACATTATGCCACAAATGATATACCAATATAAAGTGCAATCATATTGCTCTAAAATGCTGCATATATGACTGTCATAGCATGAAAACTGCCAAAGTTAATTGCAGCCATATCAAGTTGACCAATTTGTAAAAACACACATTATGCTACAAATGATATACCATATTAAAGTGCAATCATAATGCTTTAAAATGATGTCTAAATGACTATCATAGCGTGAAAACTGTCAATGTTATTTGCAGTCATATCGGAACCTCAAATTACCGCATTTTTAAAGCTGTGAAAATAGTTCTACCGATCTATCCAATTGGCCATTTTATAAAATAATATATTATGCAATAAATTATATACCGCATAAATTATTACCGCATTTCTAAACCTGTACCAATAAATATACCGATTTATCAAATTTTTTTAAAAATTCATTATGCCACAAATTATACAAAAATACAAAGTGCAACTGTAATGCTTTAAAATGATGCATAAACGATTGTTCTGGCATGAAAACTGTCAAAGTTATTTGCAACCATATCGGAACCTCAGATTACTGCGTTTATTAAACATAGAGCAATAATTCTACTGATCTTGACCAAGTTCTAAAAATACACATTATGCTACAAATGATATACAATATTATAGTGCAATCATAATGCTTTAAAATGATGCCTAAATGACTGTCATAGCGTGAAAACTGTCAATATTATTTGCAGCCACATCAGAACCTTAAAATACCGCGTTTTTAAAGTTGTGAAAATAATTCTACTGATCTATCCAATTAGCCATTTTCTAAAAATATGTTATGCAACAAATTATAAACCAAAACAAATGGCAACTATAATGCAATAAAAAGATATATAAATGACTGCTATAACATGAAAACTATAAAAGATATTTGCAACTGAAGTTATTTTTTTATAAAAAGGTTTATTTTATAAAAAAGGTTTATTTATTTTAATAACTTCTTTGTACAAAATTTATTTGTTGAATGAAAAATTATAAAGACAAGTTTGAAAATAAAAAAATATAAAACTTGATTTAAAAACATAATAACATAAAGTAAATAATACAAGTTTTTAAAAGAAATAGAAGTATGTAGTGATGCACTACATTACTCCCCCACCAGTAATAGAATTAAAAGAGAAATAACTTATTATTGAATGTGGAAGGTTGTGTTAGGTTTATTATTTGATAGTTGTATTGATTTGTCAATATGTGCTGGTTTTAGTAGATCAATTGAGTGAGTTTTAATAACATTACCAAATTGGATATTAAAAGTGTTTTTATTCTTTTGAATAACTTTAAAGGGTCCTTCGTAAGGGCATTCTAAACTGTTCGGTCTAAGTATTTTAACAAAAACATATTTACAATTCCAAAGATCTTTAGGTATAAAACAATTATTACTATTACTATGATGAATAACTTTGCTTTGAACTGTATTAAAATGTGATCTTAATCTTTGGAGTAGTTCATCAAAAGTTGGAATATTAATATTTTTAACTACCACATTTGAGTTCTTCCTTTATGGTTGATCGAATTCCCATCAAAATAATGGGTAATTGTTCAGACCAATTTTTCACATTGTTACTAGATTTAAAAGCAGTTTTTAATTGTCGATGAAAGCGTTCAATCATTCCATTCGCTTGCGGGTGATAACTGGATGTATGGATTTTATGTGTTCCTAAAAGCTTCGTTAAATCTTTAAATAATTTAGATGTAAATTGTGTTCCTTGGTCAACCGTAATTTTAAGTGGAACGCCAAATCTAGGGATATAATTGTATGCGAAAGTGTTTACTATTGTTTGGGCTGTAATGTCTTTAATTGGGTATGCTTCTGGCCATCTAGTGAATCTGTCAATTATTGTCAAAATAAATTTATTTCCATTTGAAAGGTCCGACGATGTCCATGTGTATGTGTTCGGACCTTGCTTGGGGAATATTTATTTTCTCAATGTCAGATTTGGTATATCTTTGGATCTTTGATTTTTAAAAATCAATGCAATTAGAAGCCATAAAATTTATATCTTTTCGCATTGATGGCCAAAAATATTTACTTTGTATCAGTTTTCGTGTTGCACGAATTCCTGGGTGTGATATAGAATGTAAATTATGAAAAACTGTTTTTCTTAAAGAGAGTGGAACAAAAGGACGATTAGTTTTATCTAAAATATCACACCAGCATTTTAGAGCAATCATATTGCTCTAAAATGATGCATAAACGATTGTCCTGGCATGAAAACTGTCAAAGTTATTTGCAACCATGTCGGAACCTCAAATCACAGCGTTTTTAAACATAGAACAGCAATTCTAC
>NC_060953.1:28623863-28624918 GCF_022045245.1 Lucilia cuprina
GGTTCCGATATGGTTGCAATTAACTTTGGCAGTTTTCGTGCTAGGACAGTCGTTTATGCACCATTTTAAAGCATTAAAATTGCTATTTGTTTTGGTATATAATTTATTTCATAATGTATTTTTAGAAAATGGCCAATTGGATAGATCGGTAGAATTATTTTCCCAGGTTTAAAAAGGCGGTAATTTGAAGTTCCGATATAACTTTGACAGTTTTCATGCTATGACAGTCATTTATGCATCATTTTAAAGCATTATGATTGCACTTTAATTTGGTATATCATTTGTGGCATAATGTGTTCGTCTAAAATTGGTCAATTTGAAGGATCGGTAGAATTGTTGTTCTATGTTTAAAAACGCTGTGATTTGAGGTTCCGATATGGTTGCAAATAACTTTGACAGTTTTCATGCCAGGACAATCGTTTATGCATCATTTTAAAGCATTACAGTTGCACTTTGATTTGGTGTACAATTTGTGGCATAACGAATATTTACAAAAATTAGATTGATCGGTATATTTATTAGTACGGGTTTGGAAATGCGGTAATTTAAGGCTCCGATATGGTTGCAAACATCTTTCATAGTTTTCATGTTATATCCATTTTGCCCATTTGCTTTGGTATATAATTTGTTGCATAATATATTTTTAGAAAATGGGCTAATTGGATAAATCGGTAGAATTATTTTCACAGCTTTAAAAATGCGGTATTTTAAGGTTCCGATATGGCTGCAAATAACAGTGACAGTTTTCACGCTATGACAGTCATTTAGGCAACATTTTAAAGCATTATGATTGCACTTTAATATGGTATATCACCATTTTATGCACCATTTTAAAGCATTAAAATTGCCATTTGCTTTGGTATATAATTTATTGCATAATGTATTTTTAGAAAATGGCCAATTGGATAGATCGGTAGAATTATTTTCCCAGGTTTAAATATGGTTGGGAATAACTTTGACAGTTTCCATGCTATGACAGTCATTTATGCATCATTTTAAAGCATTATGATTGCACTTTAATTTGGTATATCATTTGTGGCATAATGTGTTCGTCT
>NC_060953.1:28625018-28766025 GCF_022045245.1 Lucilia cuprina
CTGCGGAAGTTACCCGTGTGAAACTTCCAAACGTGCTAAAAGCGGAAGTATAAGAATTCTTGTCACCAGTCGGGAAGAACTGATGCCGAGCTGGGGAACGTCTAAGAGTAACTTAGAAGATACTTCTGGAAGACCCGCAGAAGAAACTTCTAGATGACCCTTGGAAAATTGTGCAAAATTTGCAAAATTGTGCATATATTTCATTTTTCTTAGTAAAAACCTAACAATTTTAAATATTTTGGAATATGACAATTATAAGCAAACGGTATTTATGATTAATACATCATTGGACGCGACTTTAAAATACCTATTAAACGATACCCCGTATTGGATATTTTGTTTCAAAACAAACAAAAATTTAAAAAAAAAAAAATAATTCCAAAATACCTTTTTTAATTTGGTCCAGCGGTCACTTAAAATATTTTGGGAATCATCATAAAACAAAGCAAGGTAAATTTTGGGAGGGTAACAAAAACACGTTTTTGCTTTCCATACAGAGTGAGTCGGTCTAATGTACATATGTATCAAAAATTTAGAATTATTACCTTATAATAAGATAATTTTCAGGGAATCTGTATTAATATTCCAACTGCTGACTAGTATACTTCCATAAATTGTAAAACGTTGGACTCTAAAATATTTTTGTAGTTCTTCATCAATTTTATGATTAATCCATCAAATTGTAAGAGTTATATTATGGAACGCATTAATCCTTCAACGAAATAAACCAAAATAATCTTATAATTTATATTGATTATACATACTTTTGTATTTATTGAAATTACCAGTTGTACTTTAGGAAGTAATAAAAAAAGGATTCTCTCATGTCCAATACATTTACCACCAAAGTTGCAAATAATCGACATTTTTAATGGAACCACGTGATGAAATAAGATATATATAACATACCAGATCCCTTTTTTATATTTTAATTCGGTTAGAAGTATTTTAATAGGGGGACCAATATTAGCTACTGCTTTCTAAAAAATAAAATAATTAAAAATTAATAAATTTATTTATTTATTGTTTTGAATCAATAGAAACATTACCTTTCATGAACATTTTTTCAATAACTTGGAATTAAACCGTCTATAAAGATCTGAAATTACTAAGTCATGGATTATTTTTTAAATTATTTACAGTCACTAACGATAGAAACACCTTAACGACCCTAAACGGGATATTGCTTTTGACACTAATATTGCAATACTATTTTTTGTTTGCTCTCTTCTAATACTTAGGTTCAATATCTTGGGAACGGCATGCTCAATATTAAGAATATTAGTATCATATGATAGTTCATAGAAAGACTTGGTGTTAATAACTAAAAAAGTACCTATAATTAGAATAACTAAATCCAAAGCTATATGAAAATTAATAAAATTGTATTTATTTAAAAAAGGTGGGTTTAAAACTATCTGATTTCAATATTAAATATCTTATATGGACAATTTCGTGTAGAGTGACCCAAGTCAAAAAATAATTTATGTATAATTTCAGTATAATGATTCCAGACCTAAACGCGCAAATAGTTTTAAAAATATTGAAAGTTAAGATTTAACTCAAATAAATCTAAATATGTTAAAAATGCAATGTTCATCAAATGAAAGTCGAAATGTACAACTTGAAAAAGTCTTTAAATGCTTATACCTCCTAAACGAATTAAGAGAGAGTCGAAATTTAATATAAAAACATTTTAAATTAAACATATTAGATTTTTTTTAAATAATGGAAATGGAAGCCGTTAAGAGTTGTTATTTAATATTTTAATTACACTATTTTAATATTTTAATTACACTATTTTTCTATGAACATTAAATTCAATAACTCATTTAAGTTTTACGATGAATAATTAAAACTGAACATGATTGAACAAAACACAAAACATCACTGAACTTAGCAAAATTTCTGCATTATTTATTTTTATTTTTTCACGCTAAAAAATGGAGTATTTATATATTTTGTTTTTGTACTCTTCTTACTATCATCCGGAAGTAACCTAAAAGTATACTTCTAGACGGCGAAAACTAGAAATCAATGTATTTTGTTTTTGTAAAATGTGTGCTCTCGTCTGACAATTGTACAGAAGTGACTACAATCTACACTTCCAGATGAATAAAATTCATTAATGTGAACACTCTTCAAACTGTCTTCGAGAAGTGACATGTTTAAGCAATATGGATGCACTCTTCTAACTATCATCCGGAAGTAACTTAAAAGTATATTTCTAGAAGACGAAAATTCGAAATCAATGTATTTTGTTTTTGTAAAATGTGCGTTCTCGTCTGACAATCGTCCAGAAGTGTTTCTGACGTGGCGTCTGGGGTGATGCGCAATAGTTTTCTCTTTTAAATGTTTGAAGGGAAACTTCTAAAAGTCCTAAAAGCTCGCCAGCGATGCTGCGGAAGTATTAGAATTCTTGTCATCAGTCGGGAAGAACTGATGCCGAGCTGGGTAACGTCTAAGAGTAACGTGAAATATACTTCTGGAAGACCCACAGTAGAAACGTCTAAATGACTCTTAGAAGTAAGGTATTGCCAAAGACTCTTCTAGATGTGACTAGAAAGTCATTTCTTGAAGTGACTACTTAGTATCATCTAGAAGTGTTCCTATCTTATCTTCTATAAGATGAGTTTTCTCTTCTTCTAGAAGAGAAGTATTTTTATACCCTACACCACTTTAGTGGGGAGGGTATATTGGGTTTGTGCTGATGTTTGTAACATACAAAAATATTCGTCCAATACCCACCTTAAAGTATACCAATCGTATTTGTATACTCACCAAAATAAAATCTATAAAAATAAATCTAAATAAAATGTAATTTTATAGTTTTTATTGAATTAATTGAAATTAAAATAGCAGAAAATATAATTGATTTAACAACTAATCTAAAAAAGTAATATATGTACATTAGACCGACTCACAAAAAAAGGTGCTTGAATTACCCCCCTCATAATATTCGCTGTTATGTAATATGATGTTACCCAAAATATTTTCGGTTAAGTGTTGTCCATTCGTGAGCTGGACAGTTTTTAAGAAAATATCGTATGGGAACATGATTCTTCATGTTAAATTCAATATTTTATCCAGCTTCAAAAAATCTTTGTTATGTTTTATAATGGTTCCCAAAATATTTCCAGTCTATCGATGGCCGTTCGTGAGCTGAAACGGTTACAAAGTTATTTTGTTTTAAATTACACAGCATTTCTTAAACAATATATACAGTATGTGGTATCATTTGAAAGGTTTTTTGAAGCCAAGTCTAGTGGTGCGCAAAATTTGCAAAATTGTGCATATATTTAATTTTTCTTAGTAAAAACCTAACAATTTTAAATATTTTGGAATATGACAATTATAAGCAAACGGTTATTTATGATTAATACATCATTGGACGCGACTTTAAAATACCTTTTAAACGATACCCCGTATTGGATATTTTGTTTCAAAACAAACAAAAATTTAAAAAATAATTCCAAAATACCTTTTTTTATTTGGTCCAGCGGTCACTTAAAATATTTTTCCATACAGAGTGAGTCGGTCTAATGTACATATGTATCAAAAATTTAGAATTATTACCTTATAATAAGATAATTTTCAGGGAATCTGTATTAATATTCCAACTGCTGACTGGTATACTTCCAAAAATTGTAAAACGTTGGACTCTAAAATATTTTTGTAGTTCTTCATCAATTTTATGATTAATCCATCAAATTGTAAGAGTTATATTATGGAACGCATTAATCCTTCAACGAAATAAACCAAAATAATCTTATAATTAATATTGAATATACATACTTTTGTATTTATTGAAATTACCAGTTATACTTTAGGAAGCAATAAAAATAGGATTCATACATTTACCAGCAAAGTTTAAACGGTCAGATACATTTTTTACATTTTCTGCAAATAATCGACATTTTTATGGAACCAATAAGACATATATAACTTACCAGATCCCTTTTTTTATTTTAATTCGGTTAGAAGTATTTTAATAGGGGGTACAATATTAGCTACCTTTTATTCGAATAACCGAATAATTTTTAATTATCCGATTATTAACCGGCTAACGTAAAACCTCAAATAATTATTTGTCGAATAAAC
Organism: Lucilia cuprina; assembly: GCF_022045245.1. NCBI lineage: Eukaryota > Metazoa > Arthropoda > Insecta > Diptera > Calliphoridae > Lucilia > Lucilia cuprina. Next base: position 28,629,120 of record NC_060953.1, read on the forward strand.
CGAATAAGACAAAAACCCGAATAATTTAATACTCTAGTATTTAATCATAATATGATATTTTAAAATTGTTACAATGACGATAATATGTTTAGACTACAATCATAATTTTAACCACTACCATGTTTTTTTCTCTGCGTGCTCTTACAAAGAATTATATCACTGTCAATAAATAGTTTAAAACCCAAATATAAAAATATTAAGATATATGCATTTCACAAAAATGGTTTGTTATTAGAAATTTATCACTCTCTGGAATTCGGAATTAGTTGATAATTGACCCAATTGCTAATTAAAGACCCTCTTCAATAAATCTTCCTGATGTTCATATTTTGGTTTTAAATGTTATAAATTTGTTACTTTTTATTCATAAATGAGTTTTTCATTTAAGCAAAAAATTCGTGTTCACCGAACTTTGAAAACCGAACAAATTTCGGGTTCGGCCGAACATTCAAATTTACCGATGTTCGGGTTCGGTATTCGGTACCGAACGAAATTTGGAGTTCGGTAGGACTCTAGTAATAAGGTACTGAAGTTTCCCCGAAAATTAATTTTTGGTTCATTCTAAGTTACCGTTTCCCAAAATTTTTGTCGTTAGGCCAATGTTGATCTGGATTAAATAATAAAAATATTTTTTTTTTATAATTTTTCTTATTTATATTTCACGTAAAGGAATTTTGATATCATGTGAAAGGTCTGTGAGGGCCTTAAAAAATAAATTGAAATATTATTTACCTTATTAAAAATGTTATTATATGGATTATACTATGGGGAAAAATAAATACCTGGAAATATATAGGCCGATCCATACAAAACTTGGTGAAAAGATTTTTTTTTAATTTTTAAGAATTAATCAAATTATTTCATTTTCTATTAATATTTTTATTTTTCTCATCATTGCATACACATAATTTATTTTATAATTGCTCTGTTATGTTGTTGTAAAGAATACACATATGTATGTATTTGCCTACAAAAGCCCACTCTGATTTCGTCATATTTTGTACAATTTACAGAACATTATCACTAAATTTATGTTATTTATACCCAACACCACTATAGTGGGGAGGGTATTATGCGTTTGTGCTAATGTTTGTAACACCCAAAAATATTGGTTCTAGACCCACCTTAAAGTATACAAATCAGCTCAAAATCACTTTGAGTCGATTTAGCTATGTCGGTCTGTCTGTGTGTCCATATAAACCTTGTGCCACGCTACAGGTCGCGATTTTCAAGATAATTTGATGAAATTTGGCACATACTCTTTTCTTGGTTCAAGGGCGAACGCTATGATTGAAATCGGTCCATTATCTCGCCTAGCCCCCATACAACCGTACCCCCCGAATCGGGCCTTTAGGCTCATAATTACGTTAAATGTTCTATTATTTGACCCTAGCCCCCATATAAACTCCCCTTCAGAAAATGTCTTGAAGGTCAAAATTCACTTATAATTTCTAATAAAACGATTAAAATCGACATAAATAACTTTAAGGTAGACGTCAATTCCTCTACCAAAATTTATAAGGATAGACCCATATTTACCCTTACTCCCCTATGAGCCCTCTTGTAGAAAATCTCTTTTCTTTGTCAATAATACGTACAAATATTACATAATACGGTTAAAGAACACTTAACTTTTATTAAAAGCTTATATGAAGTTGGTGATCGCAAAGATTTAAGATGTTATACCAAACATCCATGTTTATGTACCCCCACATTCTTTTTAGGCCAGCTTTTTACATTAATTACACTAGTTTACAACTATTTTGCTCATGATATAAAACCTACATGAATTTTTTTATTTTGTCCGTCTAATGCCCCATTTATACATATACGAAATCTAGTACTTATAAGATTTTGAGCCAAATCTTGTTGATTTTAACCAGATTTTAGAGACCGACCGAACTCCAAATTTCGTTCGGTACCGAACCCGAACTTTTTTCTTAAATGAAAAACGCATTTATGATTAAAAAGTAATAAATTTATAACATTTAAAACCAAAATATAAACATCCTGAAGATTTTTTGAGGAGGTGGTGGTAGACCGGAGGTTACCATATTATGATTAAATACCAGCAAAATATTTCATCATGATTTGTATTTATCATAATATTGTTATACATGATCACATTATGATCCAAGGTGATCAAAATTTCGTTTTTAATATGTATCAAAATTTTGGTTCATAAAAAAATTTAAGTATAATTTCATAAAAATATGTAGCTACATCGAACTAAAATTTAATAAGAACCCAGAATGAGTTACAGTTTTGGGTATAAAAGCACCGCTTGCTACAACTTAGGTTATTTGCTATTTTTGATAAATGTCGTTTTATCTTAATTTAAATGATAATATTTATATTAGTTCGTTAAACAGAGTACAAAAAACAAGTTTTGTTCGTTATTTAAGGTAGTCAATAGGAAAAATTAGCTTGTTCGTTAAATGCGATGTTCGTAGAATTGAATGGTCGTTAAATCGGAAAACTACTGTACATAAATATTTTAGACATACATTTTATCAATTCTTACCTTTATAAATTCAATGATGTTCCTATTGTTTTCGTTTATTTTCAATTTATTTTATTTTTCTGTTTATTTTTATCACAAGGATAAAGTTTCTTTATTTTAAATACAACTTTGATACATATGAAAAATCCGTAAAAATTTTCAAAAACTTAAAAATACGGTCGGTATGTCATAAGAATCAGAAGTATTTTTTGTCATAATCAATCAAATTGTATTTAGACTACGAAATTGTATTATACTACATGATTTTTTGACAAGTATTAATACTCAGTATTGTAGTCTGAAAATACATACCTTAAATATCATTTTCTTATTAAAAATAAAATTTTAATAAATATCCCATTTCTTCTTCTAATTTTTCAATTAAACACAATTTCAAGAAATATAAGTCCAGAATAAATATTAAAAAAAATATAGGATGTAGAATTTTTTAATTATTCATAGAGAAAGAAAATGCTAAAAAAGAGTTAAACTAGGAGGAAAAAATTGGATATTTAGAGTTGTAGTTATTATATAAAAAATTTTACTGGTCTTCCTTACACCACTCTATCAATGGATTCTTGTCACGAAAATATTAAAAATTACGTTGCAATAATCTTAAATCTTGATAAATATATGCCATTTTTATCACTCACACTTTTAAGAGTTTTTTTTAGAAAAAGTATAAATGAGAATGTAAGAAATGAATTATGGGGGATAAATACAGATCCGTAAGTTTGTAATTATGGAATAAGTATAGTCGGGCATATAATCCCTGCACCATGAATATATTTTAAAAATTTTTATATTTCATAAATAAACTTTTATGTTGAATTTCAACTTAATTCCAAAATATTTATGCAATTTATTGATAAAAAACAAAATTTTCTAAATGAGGCTTTATATAGAATATAGGTCAAACATGAGCCGACTCTCATTAAATTTGGAAAAAGGGTATAATTAACAGTTTGTTTTGTTGAGTTTCAATGCGATACAAATGCTTAACAGTCAATTTTATACGTTTAAGGCATTTTTTGAAGGAAGGTTTATATGGGGGCCGATCACTACGAAAATCTGCAGTGTCATTTATACTTATATAAAACTTATTTGTGTCAATTTTTAGAGAGATAATAGTATATTTTACGTAATTATAGCATAAAAAGCCCAAATCGGGAGGTACGATATTTATTTCTTTTTATTTTGATTTTGTGTGTGAGAGAAAGGAATGATTGATATTTATTTATCTCACACACAAAAATCAAAAATTTTCCAAAAAAAAGTTTCCCAGTATGAACCAGGTCAAAATTAAACTTTTGGAATATTTTTCAAACTCTTTGTGATCCCTCTAATTGATGTTGTTCTGTTTGTCTTTTTTTAAGAAAATCTTAACACTTATTAAAAATTTTAAATTTTTTTAAATAGAATTTTTTTGAACGTAGAATTGATTAAAAATAAACATAATTAGCCTTGCTTCAGAAATTTTCTGGATAAAGAAAATTAATGAATTTTCTCTTCGTACTTGTAAAAAGTACGGGAATAGATAAAACCATGGTAAAACAAGTAAGAAGTTATAGACAGGCGAGACCGACCATTTAATACCCTACACCTGTATACGAATAAAATGTGTTTTAGTTTTCATAATAAAGCATTTATGTTGAATTGAACCTTGTCTCAGATATACTAAAGCCATATACTGTTTAATAAAACTGTAGATATTTAAGTAAAATTTTGATAGGGGCTTTATAGAGGGGCTAGGGTCAAATGAGGCCCTATTATTATAAAGTTCATCAGGGTCATCAAGACTAATATAAATAATGGACCGGTGTTAACTATTTTCAATAGGCTTCGTCTACAGTACCATAAAAGATCACATGCTAAATTTCATTGAATTATCTCCAAAATTGCGACCTGTAGTTTGACTACAATGTTTAGAAGACCTATCCGGGCCAGGTGAAATAATGGACCGATCTTAACCATTTTCAATAGGGTTCGTCCCTGGGGCAATATAATATTATGAAACAAATTTCATTGAATTATCTTCAAAATTGCGGCCTGTAGTTTGATTACAAGGTTTACATGGACGGACGGAGGGACATAGCTAAATCGACTCAGAAAATGATTCTGAGCTGATTGGTATACTTTAAGGTGGATATAGGACCAATATTATTGTGCGTTACAAACATCAGCACAAACCCAATATACCCTCCCCACTAAAGTGGTGTAGGGTATAACAAGTATGAAATTATAGTCGGGCGAGGCCGACTATATAATACCCTACACCTTTGACAAATTTATAATGTGATTTAGTAGCCATTTGATGGGGGCTTTTCATAAGGGTAGGGTCATATGATTTCCTATTAATATGGAATTGGTGAGGGTCATCATCTTGTATAGAACTTGGTTTTTGCAGCTTTTTGTCGAGATATGAGTATATTAAACATAATAATGAACTTAAAAGGGTTTACATTACAAAGTTTACATGGCGGACGACATAGCTAAATTGACTCAAGGAATGATTCTGAGCCGATTGGTATACCTTAGGTGGGTATAGGACCAATATTATTGTGCCACTAAAGTGATGTAGGATATAATAAAGAAAATTGCCAATCAAAAATTTTTTTAAATAAGGTTTTTTGAATTCCTTTTCTCTTAACCATTATATGTAGCGTTGCCACAATCATGAAAAAACATAAAGGTTTCTAAGAAATTTTTTATGACAAATGTGTAATTTATAATTTTGAATAAATAAAGAATTATATAATGTATTAAAATTTGCATATCAGATCAGAAATATATAAAAAATGTATTCTGTTAAAGCAAATTAATTTTTTTTTTAATTTATGCAAAAAAATATAATAACACAATATTCAGATATAAATGGTCATTTAATGAGATTCTTTGCGGCCTCTACCTTGTACCAATATTGGGTTTGTGCTGATGTTTGTAACATACAAAAATATTCGTCCCATACCAACCTTAAAGTATACCAATCGGCTTAGAATCATTTTTGATTCGATTAAGCTATGACCATCCGTCCGTCTGGGTGGCTGCACATGTAAACCTTGTGCCGCAATTTTCAAGATAATTGGATGAAATGCACACATGCTTCTTTAAGGCCAAGAATCATGCCTGTTGATAATAGTTAAAATCGGTCCATTATTTCGACTAGCCCCCATACAACCGCCTTTGGGCTTATAATTAATTTAAATGATCTATTATGTCAACAAAAGTCGACAAAACTTAGTTTTATATAACTTTAAATGACACTGCCGATTTTTGTAATGATCGGGCTTCATTTAACCCAGCCCCCATACAAACTCCCCTTCAGAAAATGACTTAAAGGTCAAAATTCACTTACAAAAACTAATAACACATTAAAATTCTACATAAATAACTTTGATGAAGACTTAACTTCCCCTACCAACAATTATAAGGATAGGACTATATTTTCCCCTACTCCCCTTTGAGCCCTCTTGTAAAAAAAGCTCCTTTTTTGCAAAAAAAAAAAGAAATGAAAATATTCTGAAATTAAGTTAAAAAACAAATCAAATGCTTTTTTTTTTAATAATCCCCATTTTTAACATACTGACTGGTGTAAGGTATCATATGGTCGGCTACGCCCGACTAAACATTCATACTTGTTTATTAATATAATATATACATCTGGGCGCTAAACTGCACAATTCACTAGTATATGTTTGAACTATAGTCTGGATTGTGGTATATAGTGTGGTTAATACAGTAGTCTATAGTATGGACTATACACTAGTCCATAATACAGTCGAAACTATAGTATATTCTATATTCTGTTTCGTAGTCTAGTCTATAATCTGGACTGCAGACTAGTCAATATACTGAACTACTGTATTCTATAGTCTGGAATAAAGTCTAGTATAAAATCTGGACTATAGAATATTCTATAGTCTGAACTATAGCCAAATCTTTGGAATGACTATAGGTCGAATTGTTTTAACCAGCATTATAAAGTTCAGCACAACCGACACACGTTCCCTTACAGCCAATCTCAATGATGCATTGTTGTGTAGGATTTTCTAACTTTTGGCATTTATGTTTAAGCGATATGCAGTTTGAGCTGGACATAAAATGGCCATAAAATTCTTATAGGCCTCCATAGACAACAACGTGACAATTTAGGATGATTTGGGTAATGTAGAAACCTTAAGAAATTCGCATATTGAAATTTGTGCTAAAATCTTTTAATGAATTCCGAATATTTCCTTCTAGTTAATTTGAATACGCCATGAGCCTTACCTTTTATATTTAAATTAAAGTATTCTGTTAATTGTTTAATATTTTTCAATTAAATTTAAAAATTATTTTTTTAGAAACTTCAGAATAAATTTGTATTTGTATAAGGAATTTTAATTTTATATGGTAGCATGTTTTTTACGAAAACTTCATAATCCTTAAGCTGACATGCTTAGATATTTTAAAAAAATAAAGAGAGAATGACACTATCATATTTTTTTCTACTATAGAAAAAACTAAATTTGTCTTTCAATTAATAAAAAAATCCAAACAATCTTTGTTTTCAATGTACTTTTTAAACAAATAATTTATTTGACCCATTTTTTATTGCCAGGAAAAAATTTTCTGGCTAAAACCGACAAGTTGCATGATTATTTTTCAATTTGTTCTCTTTTACAATTTCTGGTAAAAACCTGATAACATGACAAGTAAAGGAACACAGCTTTTATACAGTGTCGAATTTAGGTATTCTATGGAAAGAAACCAAATTTAATAATATTTTTTCTGCAAAATAATTAAATACATTTGTTATATTATCTAGACAGTCCTTAGGTTTCATATCAAACTGTTTAAAATTTAGTATACCTAAATTCGAATACTTATGAGAGACACTGTATGTAAAAGAGTTTAAAATGCCCATAGCATTTATATTTAATTACAATTGTGTTAGGTAGGTAGGTCGATAGGAGGATGTATACTACATCAAATCCGAAGAAATACACCTAGGCCACTATCGGGCCTGTTGTGCGCTCCTTACCATGAAAAAAATATATTTTTCAGTGTTCAGAAACTCAGTTTCCTGAACGTAATTCCTAAGAATCTTCCAATCAGTGTTAGTCAGGAATGTTATTTCCGGAATAACATCACTTCCAAGATACTTGGATATAACTGCTCTACATTCGTCTGAATTCGCACGTCAAATTTTGCATTTTGCAAGATGTGCTCGTAGTCCTGTGTGTCCACTCAGAATACGTACCATCATACTAACTTCAGACTTGCTCATTTTGAGGAGATTTTTCGTCTTGCTCTCATCAGGATCACCCCATAGGATCTACGTGGTTCTACCCACTGTTTCATTATTCCAAGAGGTCTTATGGGATTCTCTCAGCCATATTTTTAGTTCAGCTATTGTTGCGTCGAATGGTTTTGCGTTAGTCAGGTTAACTGCCTCAAGCTCCCTTCCCTATAAAGCTATAACATTCGCCCTTTCGTTACCAACTACTCCCGAGTGGGCCGGTACCCATATGATGTAAACATTATCCCTACAATTGTATTAAATAACGCAAAAAAATAATTATTTAATTTATTAGAATAAAATTACATTCGATTTACTTTCCGTTAGATTTGTGTAGAAAATAGAAAAATTATGCGAATTCGTTTTTAAACGAGAAATTTAATCAGATTCGGTTTACAGAACAGACAGGACTGTGTAATATTATTTTGCCCTAATTGGTTTTTATTACTGAATAAATGAAATATTTTTTAAAGATTTTCTGCAAGAAGTTTTATATGGAGGTTAGGGTCAAATATAGGCCAATCCTCGTAAAACTTGGAGAAATGATTTGTTTTAAATTTTTAAGAATTTTTTATCCATCCCTGCATAATTTCTCGCACAACTTTTGTGCTTGCCCTGTTTTGGTGTTATAAACAATATATTTGCTTCCAAATTCCCATTTTCTGATCTCTCGGATTCCGTTTATATATAAAATTGTAGAAAATTTAAAAACTAAACATAGTTGAAAACTTTGCCGGCTTACAGTCGATTTTAAGCCGCCGCTGACATATTTGGTTTCAGTCGTCGTAGCCGTTAATATTTGTCGGCGCGGGGCTCTGCTCTGGCGCTAATTCAACCCTAATCGGCCCATTTTAATTTAAATATACAGTTCTTCAATTCAGTTGTATTTGTGATTTCAGGGTATATTGTTCGTTTTATATTGTTGGTCTTCGAAAGTTGCATTATTTTTTGTTTGGTGTATTTGCAAGTATATAAGGATTTTATGTATACATAGTGTAGTGCTGAGTGTTGAATATCTTGTAGTGTACATAGTGGTTTAGTTGTGTTATCATTGGAAATTGTTATAAAGAAGTTTTTACCGCAGAGTGCAGTAAGTTTTGATTAAAAGGAACATTTTAAAATCGCAATGTCCGAAGTGGCTAATAATCCAGTGGCAGAAAATAAGGCGGAAGAGGCCCAGCCAGTAGATAATGCAGTAGGTGAAGAAAAAATAGAAAACACTGGAAATGCTGTAGAAAATTGTGGTAACGCCCAGGAGAGTTCTGCACCAGAAAAACCTCAATCAACTTCCGAAGACACAAAGAAAGAAAATGAAAACTCTGCCACAACAAACAAATCGGAGACTTCGGCTAAATATAGTGTACATAAGACAAATTTTGAAAAAGATATAATTTATTTGTACCAGTTTTCAAGAACTCCACTTTTGCCATCATTATCTCCATATTGCCTTAAAGTGGAAACTTGGCTGCGCCTAGCCGGATTGAAATATGAGGTATGTATGTAAAACAGAAAAGATTATACATAAACATTTGGTCGCCATGTTGATTTTTCCCACTATACACCTCCCTTTTTTGTTTGCTTTGTGTATGCTTCCTTTTGAAGAATGTATTTCCAGTAAACTTTCCAGTATATGCTACTTAAGCCGCTGCTATTTCAAGTTTTTATTGCAGTAATGTAAAAAAATCTGTGTATATCATATTCGTACCAGGGATGGCATACATAATAAGATAGTATTTATGATACTATGTATGTGTTTGATATTCAAAATATTGCGATACTACCGATACACTGGTTTTATAAATTAAAGTGTTTCATTAAATTTAATAATTAATAATATTAATATTTTATTTATTAATTCAGTAATAAATAAACCTAAATGTATATACAAAATTTAAATATTTTTAGCATTATATTTTGTAATTTTTGTATTTTTATTCATTTATTTTGTAATATCCTCAGATCAATAATTAGTAATACATATAATTAAATATAATTCAGTATTAATCATCTATTGGCTAATTTAGCAATGATGTTTGTTGATTTCGAAAATGAATCAGATGATGTAAATATTTTTATCTCGACTGGAATTATTGTGAATAATGAATTGTCTAAAAACCTTTTTAAATACCATTTACAAAATTAATAATGCTGAATCTGAAGATGTATTTTTTTATTTCGACCTGTAAGGTCTCTCTCACTTACTAGGTATATAGTAGAAATATCTAATTTTCCATGCATAAGTAGGTATATTACAGATAAAGTAAAATATACGCAAAATACCGCAAACTATATAGGCATATCAGTTGCTCAGGATTTATCCCAAAGCCTATGTGTATTAAGAATTTCTCTATTACAATGCTACCAAAAAAGTATGTTCCTGTGTTTTTTTAAATTAGAAAGAATGTAATTTTCCATCCCTGGTTCTAACATATCTGTAAATAATTGTTTACAGATAAGTACATACAACATTTTTATGTATGTTTGCATGTAAATAAGATTATATGACAATCTGTACATTCTTCCTAGTTTAATTACATGTAAATTTAATACATCTTACGATTATAGTATACTAATAACTTATTATATTGAACCTGGGAAATTGGGACATTGGACGTGCTAGAAGTAATTCCTTTTTGATATTATTTCATTGTAATATATATTATTTACAATTAAAATATAACCATTCTGTATGTATATATTAATTTAAAAAAGATGTTTCATAAAGAAATTCCATTGGAAAATCTGTTATCTACACTGGTATACAGGCCATACATAAATATGTACCATATTCTCTCATGTTTATTGCAAGAAATTAAAGTTGGAATTTAATTGTTTGTATGTATTGTAAAAAAATGTAATACAAATTAAAATGTTTGGGTGTGGATCTGGGATGGAAAATTGAGATTTTATGACTAAAAACGTACGAAAATAATACAGTTCTGTCTATAATAAGTATATACCAAATGACTAAACATAAATTATTTTACATTTCACAAATTTATTTTTTATTTCTGTTCCACAAAAAAGTACATACGGTTTAAATAAATTTGTATCATTAAAATGAAAGTTAAAATTGGATCTGCCGAACAATATATTTGAGTATTTGTAGTAATGATCTAATGATTGATCTTAGAACTAGTATGTACAGTAAATTAATATAGGTTAGAAAGTACTCAAAAATTTAATTAAATGTTGTGATTTCCATCCCTGAAGTTTCATTGTTTAGATTCTCTTAAACTAAAATAAGAGATAACTGCGCACTGGAAGAGAAAAGACAAAATTATGTTTGCATTTTCATATGCATAAATTCAGAGTATCGCATACCCACATATGTATGTTCATATTTCAGCTCTAAATAATTTTCTTTTGTAATTTATTAATTTGTACAATTAATTTCATACAGTAAAAAGTATGTAATGAAAATCTCTTTGTATTTTTCCATAAAAATTAACTAATACTACATAATAAGTAATTCTTAGTTAAAAGGGACTCCACCCTATTTTATGTTATTCCTTCTGGAACAAAAAATTACCACTCCCTTTTAAAATCAAAAAGCAACATGTTGTGGATGTACAGTAACTAGCAAATTAATATAAAAAAGGCTTAAATTAAGCGTGCTGATCCAGCTGATTTTAAAACTTTTGTTTATACCACATGATAGTACTTGTTCTTGTGACTTAACAAAGGAAAAAAATTATCCGCTCTATTAAGGTTCGGGAGTTATGGGCCTCCAAAGGTCTGATATATAATTGTATATATCTCGATCACTGATAAATGGATATGGTCGATATGGGTATCATTGGAAATTTCTTTGACAGAGCCTTCCACTGATGTGTTAGATGACAAATATTATTAACCCATTGAGAACCAGGGTGAATTCTTTAGTTTTTCCTTTGACTTTTTTTAAAAAAGTACTGTTATCTCTAAAACATATCGATATGACGGTACCTCATCTTATATAAAAGTTTGTAGACAACAATTGGGGCTTTCCTTTGATATATGTTTGAAAGCTGTAACCCATGAAATGCAGTAGTTATTTAAGTTTAAAATTTTATATTTTCGTAAATTTTGATTTTTATCATGTAATTATAAATCTCAAGTGCTTATTATTTGATATGTTTAATATGGGTATCAGTGGATAGGTCTCTTAAAATACCTTTCAATTGATGTATATTGTAACTTATATCATTAACCCATTAACAGCCAGGGTCAATTTGTATGTATATATTTTTTATTATTTTTACTAAAGTACCGTAATTTCGAAAATAAATCGATATAAATGTACTTTATGTCACATAAAATTTTATGGAGAAGACTTCACTCATGAAATGAAGAAGTTAGATAAGTTTAAAAAATATTTTAAAATAATATTGGTTTTTTGGAATGCATTTATATAGATTGACTATTATACAAGATGGTTATCAATGCAATGGTATTTGAAATATCTTTTGATTGATATAAAATATGGTCCATATTATTTATATCAACCAGTCAGCCAGTGTTTATGTTCTGTAACTTTCGAATCGACAAAAAAACGAAAAATTTATAATCGTCGTGTTTAAAGTAGACTGAATACATACCCTACAAGAACAGTGACTGTCATTTGACCGGTCATTTGACTGACACTAGTGAAGGAAATATCGATCACTGCGTAGAACAAAATTTCTATCAAGTTCTTAAGGGCAATATGAAAAATTTTATGGAAACTTTTGTGTACATGTGATCTTGCATCTCCCTTGCACTTATGAATTCTACCGATTTTAAAACATATATTTGAGCTGCTCACTCTTTTGCATTTTAACAATCATGATGGACATCACAGTTGACCAATCACACTTGATGAATTTATGCGTCAAATCTGACGGTTATGCCAATTTATAATAAAACATAATTTATTGACATTTTAAGATAAATATTTTTACATATACATAAATTAACTATCATTTCACCATTTTACATACCTAACAGAATGTAAAATCCTCTTATGCTCCTTTTAATTTGTGGAAATAAATTGTCTGTAAAGAAATGCATATAAATATTGAAATATAAAAATTAAAAGTAAATATGTATACATATTACCACAGATAGATTAAACTCCGAAGTGTATATTCCCAGCTCCACTTCCACTTAGTAAAATCATTTTGTATGTGTTAGTTTCGGTCATACATTTCTTGTAGGGATGTAATTCAAATATATTTTGGTTAATTGTAATTAGGGTTCTATAGTTGAAACGAAAAGTCGACTTTTTGCATTAGTTAAAAACCGACTTTTTGACATTTTATGCAAAGTCCATTTTTCGAATTTTTCATATAGTTAAAAGTCGACACTTAGACTTTTAGTTTTTTAAAAATAGTAGACTTTTCGACTTTTTCTAACTTTTTACGATTTTTAGACTTCTTTTCACTTTTTTAAAATTTTCGACTATTTTTTACTTTTTTCTACTTTTTTTCTACCTTTTTCGAATGGTATACATACATAGATACATACATACATACATACATACATACATACATACATACATACATACATACATACATACATACATACATACATACATACATACATACATACATATATACATACATTGGTAGGTACCATGAAAGTATATGAAATAATATTTTTAACACATTCATATTTCATATCTTCAATTAGGGAAAACCTTTTCTTAAAATGAAAAATTATTTAAAAAAAATCGCGCGATTTTTATCCTGCGGCACTATCCGCCTTTTTCACATTTTAATCATTTTATTAAAATGTGAAAAAATCGCGAGATTTTTTTGAAATAATTTTTCGTCTGCGGCGCTATGTTTTCTTTTTTCACCTAACTTTACCTTCATTTCTCATTTCACAAAATTTTACCATCATTACGTTTTATTTCATCAAAAAGTGAAACCCATTTCTTTGTTTAATAATTCATTTCACCTAGATATGCTTACTTTATCAATTAACTTAAAAACTCGTTTATTTTTGTGATATATAAAAATTAATCCTGGTTCTCAATGGGTTAATGATATAAGTTACAACATACATCAGTTGAAAGGTGTATCAGAGACATATCCACTGATACCCATATCGACAGTATAAAATAATAAGCACTTGAGATTTATAAAATTTACTAAAATATGCAATTTTAAACTTAAATAACTCCTGCATTTCATGGGTTATATCTTTCAAGCATATATCAAAGGAAAGCCCCAAATGTTGTCTACAAACATTCATGTGAGACGAGGTACCGTTATATCGGTATGTTTTAGAGATAACGGTACTTTATTAAAAAAAAAGTCAAAAGAAAGAATCATAAAAATTGTTCCTGGCTCTAAATGGGTTAATGATATGTGTCATCTTAAACATCAGTGAAAAGCTCTTTCAAAGATCTTTTTAATTATACCCATATCGACCATATCCGTTTATCAGTGATCAAGAAATATGCAATTATATATCAAAACTTTGGAGGCCCATAACTCCCGGACCCTAATAGAGCGGATATTTTTTTTCATCACTGCACTCAAAACGTAAAATGCTACAAGGTTGTAAAAAAAACTCTAAAAATCTGCTGGAATAGAACACTTAATTTGCTCCATAAAAAATAAAATTTATTATAGTAAAAAGTAAAGTAACATTTACAGAAAAGACCAAATATAAAAAAAAAACAAATAAAATAATTAAAAAATAATAATACCGTCCGACACTAAAAAATAGACACGAACCGGGTGATGTGCATCTGAAACTATAAATTTAATAAAGAAAAACTGCTTTGCTCGTTTTTCATTTCGAGATCCTGTGTCCTTTTTAAAGGACTTTAAAGTTTTAAGAAGTACATTTTTAAAAAAATGTTTTAAAATAGTTCTACTAATAAAACAATGCAAAATTTGATGTCAAGCTAACAAAAAGTGTTTTAAAATATGTTTTGTGTTATTTTTAATTTATTCTGTCAGGATCAAAAGATCAAACATCTTTCAACATTTTTTTTGAAAAAAAAATTATATTTAAAATTTTAATAGATTTTTAAGGATAACAATTTAAAAAAAAAAAAAAAAACATTTTTGATATATTTTCATCCTAACAGTATAAAATAAAAATAATACAAAATATTTCCCAACTCTTCCTGTTGACTTGACATAAATATTTTAAAATATTTTTTCAAAATATTCTTTTTTAAAACTTTGAAGTCTTTTTAAAATAACACAGGATCACGAAATGAAAAACTAAAAATGCAGATTTTTTCCTTTAAACATATAGCATCTGACGGTTCTTGTCTAACGATTTTTTCTCTCTTTGTCGGACGGTGTAATAATGAAAAAATGACTAATACGTTGTAAGCATTGTAAAGCTGTATCTATGGCCAAAGCATAAACAACACACAAATTTTGATTATAATTTAAAGTGTGTCCATACAGCTTAAGGGTCAATCTGTATGTGAAGAATTAGGGATTAAATTAAAATTAATTCTCTAAAGTTGTTTTTGAGTACTCAGTTAATTTTGTTTGCTAGTTTAAACGCCTAATGAACAAGAAATGCCAAAGTGTGAACAGAAAATTAATACAATTTTTATAAAAATATACATTATCCCCCATATTCATAAACAAAATTTTATTTTTTAACTATTTATAAATCAAATTTCGTATCGAAACACAATTCAGTCTCTTTGAGCTGTCATAGAAGAATGTTGTGTCGTCGCTCGTTTCTTGCCTTTGCAATGAAAATATATATATGGGGCATTTCACGTCAAGTGAATCAACTTTTGAAATTTTCCGATCGCGATGAAATTTGCACCATAATTAGTTCTATTGGATAGTAATTCAGACACAATTTTTCAACAAGATCGGTCGTGAACTTTATAAGTTAGAGGCGGTCAAAATTTGACATTTTGGCCATGCAGGTGTTTTTTCTCATCCATGTAACTTATTACCTATTGTTCTTAGCAAAATGTGTCCCAAATAGTTTAGAAAGCTATTTATGCAATCTTTCGAAAAAAAATTAAAAAAATTTAATGAAATATTTTTAATTTTTTTTAAATCAAAAACATTTTTGACTTTTTTCAAAATGGGCCGTTTTTATTTTTTTTATATTATTATTTTTTTTTTAAGAAAGCTTAAGTCTTTTCCTAAGCGACCTATATGGTCGCTTAGTGGGATGCGAGTGGGATATCTATCAAAAAAAATATTTTGTAACTCAGGATTTAAAATTTTTGAATTTTTTTGCAAAATCAAAAACCAGTATATGTCCTGGATTAAAATTATGGAGACTTCCTGCGTTAAAATTATGGAGACTTCTAAATACATTTACTTTTTTTTAAATAAGTTTCCATTATAGGTGTATTGTCAAAAAAATCGGCAGTTGTTTTGAAAACCGAAGTTGTTTTGATAACAAACCGAAAGTTGTTTTGATAACAAACACTGCGAGATTTTATCTTGTACTCAAAAACATCAAAGTGGATTAACATTATATTAAATTTATTATTATTATTATTTCCAAATCAAAAGTCAGCACATTCTATAATAGACATAACAACGTTGTTGGAATTTTATTCAAAATTCAAAATTCGCGTTTTTATACCCTACACCATATTTGTGGGGAGGTTATATTGGGTTTATGCTGATTAAAGTATACTAATCGGCTTACAATCATTTTCTGGGTCGATTTAACTATGTCCGTCCGTCTGTACGTCTGTCAAATTACGTAAAATAACTCAATGAAATGATCTTCATGGTCTTCTATTGTTCCAGATGATTTTTTTTGGTACCGTAGACAAAGCCTATTGATAACGGTTAACATCGGTCAATTATTTCACCTAGCACTCATACAAATGAACTCGCCCTATTCGGCGAGTTGTTCCAAAACAAAATTATTTGAAAAATAAGATTAAATTTTAAGACAAAAATGTTTCTTAAATATAAAAATATGTAAAACTAGAGCGAAAAACATCACAACATGCACTAGAAAAGTAAAATATTCTCTAAAAGATCAAAATTATGCATTTAATACTATAAAAAAGTAAAATCATGCTAAATTATGCTCCTATGGGTAAAATATGCTCTAACAAATCGATGTCAAAATTCTTAAATTGGTGTAAAACGTGTAAATATATATTATCCATGAGTCCATACGACGCACCACAAAAAACATGCATTTGCATACTATAGTTTCCCTGCTAATGAGTTAATTTTTTTAACTTTTCAACTAAAAACTTTTATACGAGATAAAACAATATTTACTTTTATTTATTTTTTATATTTATTAGAATGTTGATCACAAGATGCGTTTCCGTTCCAAAAAAGGTCAATTGCCTTTTATTGAACTTAACGGAGAAGAAATAGCTGATTCTGCTATAATTATTAAAGAACTTTCTGCAAAGCATAATAAGGACCTTGACGCTGGATTAACTTCAGAACAACGCAATGTTTCATATGCAATGATTGCTATGTTGGAAAACCATTTGATTTGGATCCTGTTTTATTGGCGTGCCAAATATCCCGATAATGTTCTAAAAGGATACAAAGTTAATTTACAACATGCTTTAGGTTTGCGTTTACCAAACTCAATTTTAAATTTCTTTTTTAAAATAACATTCGGAAGAAAGGTAAGTTAATTGGATTTGTATGGAATTGTATTTTGAATGATTTAAAACTACTTTTTTGCTTCTTCAGAGCAATTAATCGATCCCATTTAAAACAGTATAATAATAATCAATTTATATGTAATTGAATGTAGTCTACATTTAATTACATTATAAAAAAATGTTTTATATAAAAAGGAGAATAATTGCCTTCATTATTTTATTTTATCCTAAGAAGTTGTGCACAACTTCAAGTGTAATAAACTACTTATTTTATTTTATTTTATTTTATTTTATTTTAATAAAGTAAAATGGAATAAATTTATGTGTGTTTATAAGTTATTTTTGATCATTATCTTTGGTGCGTTTTTTTGTAATTTAAAATAAAAAAAGCTCTTATAAAATTTTTAAAGAAAAAAAAATTATAGATTATTTTAATAAAAGTGAATCAGCGACACAGATTCCTTAATTCCGGGTTGCAGACCTTGAATTGGATATATAGACTCCTCACCTGAATATCTATGCAACCAAAAATAATTGTTGTTTTTTATTTCGAATAAAAAGTTTACGTAGAAATCCCTATATTATATTGGTCATCATAACCAATTAACATGAAAAATAAATTTTTTTTGGTTATAAATAACTGTTATATAGTACCCAATAAGATTTTGGTCCTTGTAATTCGAAAAACATTTAAAAAACTTAACTTTTCACAAAATCCTGTCGGGGAATTCTTCGTAAATTTTAACGCAATTCATTTAACTCTTAAATGTCTCAACTATTGAATGAATAATATGTGCTTCGCTGCTGCTTGTATATGTATTTGCGCTTTCAAGTTTTAATTCATTCAACACTTTTACTTTTTCCTATAATAGTATTGTGCAAATTTTTCATAATTAGTGGTTCCAGGGTACAAAAAAGCTTAAGGCCCATGGGATTGGTGTACATAGTGCGGAGGAAATTGAGGAGTTTGGCAAAAACGATTTGAAGGTACTTAGTGAAATGTTGGACTGCAAACCATTCTTCTTTGGAGATGAACCTACGACATTAGATGTTGTTGCATTTGCTGTTTTGTCACAATTGCACTTCTTATCAAAGGATGTTCCATACACCCTAAGGGATTTCATGACTGAAAAATGTCCCAACTTAGTGGGACATGTATCACGTATGAAGGACAAGTGTTTCCCAGACTGGGATGAAATATGTACGAAATTGGATCTTAATGCCCACATTCAAAAACCAGAGTAAGTATTATACCACATACATAAGTATATAAAATATTGAGCTAAAATATGCCAAATAGGCCAAAACGATTATGTTCTATTTCGTTTGTATGTATGTACAAAATCTCGATTTTCTATCACGCGAGATAGGCCAAAATATTCTGCTGACGTTGCGTTGACTCACCTACATTATAAGCTTACTTATGTACAGTGTTGCCACAACAAAATTTTTTTTAACCAAAATTCGAAAAAAAAAATAAAATTAAGAAAAAAGTAAACAAAATTTTATTTTTATTTGTTTTATGTTTACATTTGGACATTAAAATAACAAATTCATTTTTTGAAGTGGAACTTATTAAAGTAATTTTCTGTACGGGATCTTATATGAGACGTATGGTCAATTATGGACCAATTCTCATAAAATCTGACAGAGATATTTTAGTTTCTTTAAACCTTGATTATGTTGAATTTTGTTGCTATATTGCAGCTTTAAAGTCATTTTCAGAGGAGACTTATATACCGATCCTCATAAATTTTGACAAATACATTTCCAATAAACCTTTTTTATATTGAATTTCATTGCTATAGATGATTTTGAGCAATATATGGGGGCTAGGTGAAATCGTTGACCGATATTTCGCATTTTCAATACCAATCAAACTGGGTTAATCAAAAATATTTTGGCAA
Organism: Lucilia cuprina; assembly: GCF_022045245.1. Taxonomy (NCBI): domain Eukaryota; kingdom Metazoa; phylum Arthropoda; class Insecta; order Diptera; family Calliphoridae; genus Lucilia; species Lucilia cuprina. The sequence continues at coordinate 28,648,370 of NC_060953.1, forward strand.
AATATTTCTGTTTTTTTATCTTGTTTCTTTTCGACTCTATCGTGTTTTCAACAATATATGTCTCTTCGCAGATTCGTTAACAAATGCAATTAATATTTATTTTAAAAAATAACTGATTTTTGAGATTTGGAGATTTCATCGAAATTTGGGTTTAAATTATAATATCATGTAGCGGATGTTAGCATTACATTCATAACTTCAGCAATATCCGACAAATTGACCAAAATATAGAATTTAAGACGGTAAAATAAAAACTAGTATACAACATCATCTAGAAAATGTAAATAAAGAACTAAAAGTCATGGTGAGATAGTAGAAGTCAAAGGTCATGAGTATCAAATCTTTGCATATATCGCGATTATTGTTCGTCGTACGAGTTTAGATGTTATTACAACTTTTGTACAATTTTTAATACTTTAAATATATTGTGATACTATTTTTGCATCAATGAGCAGAAAATACTTTATTTATTCTTATTAAATCATTTATCTTAGAATTTCGGCAAATTAGCACAGTATTTGTTTATGCATAATTTCAAATAGGTATAGAAGTTGCAATTATACTTTAAATTTTAAAATTTAGTTTGGAGGACATAATCTACTATGTACGCAGACTATTCCCACCAAATTTTTTTTTCATAAAGGTATTGCGAGTTCTTTACATAAAAAGTTCCAATAGAAATATTAAAGGAAGGATGGACGGACGAGTTTGAATCGGCCCAAAAAGAATTGTTCCAATAAGAAAAACTAATGAATCTGGTATTACTTCTTATCGTCCAATTAGTATTCTTCCATGTCTCTCCAAAATTTTTGAACATATGGTGTTTAAGCAAATAAATGGATATATCAATGTCAATAATCTTATTAGTGATTGCCATTTCGGTTTTCGTAAATCTCATAGTACCACATCTCTATTGTTAAATCTTACTGATAGACTAAGACATGCTCTTAACAAGAATGGAGTTGGTGTACTATTAGCCTTAGATTTATCCAAAGCTTTTGATAAAATTAACCACAATAATTTGATAAATAAGATTTATACACATTTTAAATTCAGCCGTGCTTCTTGCAAAATGGTTCTCTCTTACCTTTCAAACAGACAGCAATTTGTGTCTTTTGGGGAAACTCGTTCGCATAACCTATCATGTATTAGTGGTATACCTCAGGGATCAATTTTAGGACACCGGTTTTTCATGCTTTACATGAACGATTTTATAAGCCATGTTAATTTACCAAGCTCTGATATCTTCTTATATGCAGATGATATTCATTTACTTTTCTTAGGTGAGAGCCAATTTCTTGATTCCTTGAATGAACGTATTAATTATACTTTGACTAGTACCGATTTCTGGATGGGTCACAATTTTTTACAAATTAACGTGAATAAGACAAAGGCTATGATTTTCGGACTAAATAATAAATCCCTTCTTAATTTAAGGATGTACATAATCCTGTCGAAATTGTTGATAATGTGCGCTTTTTAGTTGTAATTTTAGACGAGAGACTTACTTTTGTAAAACATATTAACTTAGTAAAGACTAAAGTTTGTTTTATTTTGAGAAGGTTGTATAGCCTGGGATATTATCTTCCTCTAAATATTAGATTTACATGACCATGTCTCATTGGTTTATCCTTTTCTTCGTATATAAGACTGAGGCTACTTTTAACATTTTACAAGATAATTTATACAGGATATCCGAGGGCATTAAGGAATAATCTGGAATAGACTACCAAACAATCTTAAAATATTCTCATTTAACTTGCTAAAAGCTTAATTGGTTTTCCTTGATTTCCTATCCTCCGAATTGTCTTAATGTTCCTTGTTAGTGTGATGTGTACATTTTCTTTTTATATTATAATGTTTAATTGTTATATTATTTTTATATCTTCCTTGTTAGTGTGATGTGTACATTTTCTTTTTATATTATAATGTTTAATTGTTATATTATTTTTATAATTTCTTATATGTAAATATTAATGAATTCTTCCACATTTTTATAAAACTTTTAACCATATATGGCCCATAAGGGCTCGGTTAAACCATACATGGGAGTAGTTAATTATATCGATTAATTAATTGAAGATTTCATTAGCATTAAATTGAAAAAAATTATAATTATTTTTTTTTTCATTAGCATTATTTTGTCTAATGGTTTTTAATGAAACGATTTCATTAGTAATTACTTAAAAATAAATTTTCATTACCATTATTCAATGGATTTTAAAAATGTTCAAACATTAGTTCTAATTTCGAAATTAATTTCGAATATCCGAGCATTATAATGTATTGTCATTAGGTGAAATCATGTAATGCAAATTTCAGCACATTCGGTTTAGAAAATCTAGTTTTAACAACTTTAAAAATTTTTCGAACACGAGTTCGAATTTTCGAAATTTTTTTAGGTTTTATGACACAGAGATTAATTTAAAAACATAAAAAATTTTTCGAAAATAACTTCGAAATTTCGAACTTAATTTCGAATATTCGAACATATTATTGTATTGTCATCAGATGTACTTATGACTGCAAAATTTCAAAAAATTTGGGCTACGGAAACTGGTTTTAAAAGCTTTCAAATCTCGAATCTTTGAAAAATTTTCCTTAATATATTTTTCGACTAATTAAATTCGTTTTTGAAAATTCATTATCAAATTCATTACCATTATCAAAAAAAGTTATAATGAAAAAAATATAATTTTCATTAAATGATACTTAAAATATTTTTCATTACAATTTTTTTATAAATGGTAATGAAATTTTAATGCTTAATGAAAATTTCCCATGTATGGGTTAAACAAATAAATGAAAAAAAAATAATAATAATAAAAAAAGTGATTTTAAGTTCAAGTACTATTGCTAAATCCTAACCAATTAAGATATCGAAAAATACCTTTGCGCACATAAGTATAACCAGTAGATGTACAAATTGCAGTAATAAAAAAAATTCGAATAGTAAAAAAAAAATTCCATATATTACCAAAATTCAAAACAGGACAATATGTATATTTATATAATTGATTTAAAACTAGAGATAAAAGTAGTTTTTATTTTTGGAATAAAAGCAAACAGCATTTAGTTCAATTGTTTGCAAAAAATAACCAAAACGAAAAAATAATTCACATGTACACATGCAAAATAACCAAAAAAATAACCAATTTTGGTTAATAATAACCGAAGTGACAACACTGTTGTGTATTATGTTATTTGAGCATGTGTTAGTTGATTATCTCTCAACTTGCAAAACAAAATCAACTCAGTTGCTGATCAGCATTTGTCGAAATAAGATCTGTACGCAACTTTTTTAAAATCCACACAAAAAATTGTGGTCCAAATTTGCCCTATATATATCCCTACGGTTGATAGTAACCCCTTAAACAATTTTAAGCAAAAAAACATTTGATTCTAATTTAATATTTCGTATAATAAGATAAAACGTGAAATACAAAAAAATCGAATACTATTATGAGGTAATGTTATGGACTTCCTTTAAAAAAAACTTAATTTATTTAAGTAAATGTAAATTTTTGAAATTTTAAAAAGTGTGATATGAAACCTAAGGACTGTCTAGATAATATAAAAAAATTTATTTATTTATTTTGCGCGCAAACAATTTATTAAATTTGGTTTCTTTTCATAGTATACCTAAATTCGAATACTTATGTTTGCATAAAAAACAAAAATATCGAATGTTCAAAATGTATTCGTATACATTATACCCTACCTATAGTTTTTAATGTAGACTTATATTCGAAAGACTGATTTTTACTTAATTGTTGAATGTACTGCTCAATAAAAGAATATAAATTTTTAAGCCGAATTTTATAAATAGCCTAATCTTGTATAGCATGTAACGCTTACAAAATAAAATCAATAAGACATAATCAAAATGCCGTTCCCATTAGTTAGTTAGGATGCATTTAGACTGAATTTGGGTATATCAAGCGTTAATTTAGGCATTACCACAATTCTTTTGGAACAATTGCGCCTGCTGCTGCAATAAACATTGCAAAAATTGTGTTTTTTCCACAACATAATTAAAAAAATAAAAAAGCTAGATATTACTAGCTATTCCCAGTGTGCTTTGCTACCCTAAAAGCAATATAAATAAAAAAACACTTAATAATTTTGAAGATTCTAACTGTAATAGTTTTCTAGATATTCAATTTGTTGCAATTCGCAAATTTTTCGGAACTTTAATTAGGATTTTAATGTAATCGATGAAAAATTTTCTGGATATTCGAAATTTTGTAATTAATATATAGAAGGTACCAAGACCCCATTGAAAGTCCGCCCGTTATTCTCTAACTCTATTTAATTCATTTGGGCACTCTCAGCACAATTCATTAGACAACTTTGTCTTGATAACAAACGTCATTTTATTGTAAATTTTTTATAGATTTTTTTTGTGCATATAAAATTGATTTTTAAAATATGTTTTAGTAAAATTAGTGTTCATTCCAAAAATTTGCATTTATTTTTAATTGTTTTCACAAATATATCAAAATATTGGTCGTAGACCCACAAAAGTATATATATTCTGGGTCATTACTGGGTCCGACGTCCGACAGTCTGAAAGATTGAGTTACCATAGAGTAGAGGGTTAAATTTTACACAAATATACCCAAAGGTAAGGTATGTTTGGTAATGAAAAAACCGAATATCGGTTCACGTTTTCGTATAGCCCCAATACAAGTGGCCCCTCGAAAAACAGTTTTAACAGTTATAACTGCGACTTTAGCCATGAAATTCGACATTAATAAGTATTATATGAGACAAATTCTTTGTACCAAATTTTATGAGAATCAGTCAATAGTTGACCCTACATATATCATATAATCCATACAAACAATCATATAAGGTCCCCTTAAAAAAATCGAATTAACGCCCATACTGACCTACATTACGAGTTCAGCGCTAAAATTTCATACATGAGCAAAAATCTATCTACCGAATTTTATGAGGATCGCACCATAATTATCCCAACCCCCATATAAGGTCCCCCTCGGAAAATGACTTTAACGCTCACTAGTGGCTTCAAAGTAGAGCATAGCGCTAAACTTCAACACAAGTAGGTTTCTTGTGAGCTCTGCCGAATTTAATGAGAATCGGTTCATAAATAACCCTTCACGCATATAAGGACCCTTTAAAGAACATTGCTAGCTTAAAAATGCCAATAATTTTTTGTTTATTTTCAATTTGAAAATAAATAGGGTAGAAAGTTAAAGAAAATTAATTTACAATTCAAAATTCAAATAATATTAATTATACATAAATAATGTAAAGTATCTTTAATGCGAAGAAATGTTTGTATAAAGGAATAAGATACAATAATTAAAACGAGTGCATATAATCTGATTCAAGCACAAACATAAATTGTCTCTTTATGTTGTTTTTTATTGTATGTATTTTGTCATTTTCTATTTTTTTCTCGTATTATTTATTAACTCTTTCCAATAGACTTAATTTTAAATCTAGTGAAGGTTATTTATGTAAGTAAGATATGGGCATTTTGAAAATGTAGAACGAAATAAAACAAATTTCATCTTTTCATAATGTTATTTTTAATATTTACTGTATTAAATGCACATTGCTTCTGAAATTACTCCTTTATAATTAACAAATTATAGTGAATTTTTACAATTCCTATAATAGAGTTTTACATAAGTGAATTTTGGGTGCAATTTTCATGACTTTACTCTTGAACAACTACCCCTATAAAGATATTAGTAAAGACTATTTCCAAAAATATGTAAAACATGATTTACGATGGTCGCGTTCGACATTATGAATATGTCCACATGTTAATTCTTACGTTATGTTGAAAAGAACAATTAGTATATTTTCTGTTTTCAATATATGTATATAAAATAAGTGGAGGCTCTAAATATTTAAAACACATATTTTACGAAATATTCACTGCTATATACTTATTTCTCTTTATAATATAGACCAGAAAACAAAGAAGGCAAGGAAGGAGATCTAGAAAAATCAAAAGAACAAGAAAACGAAACCGATACCGACAAAAATGAGAAAGAATTGGAAAAAGATAAGGTAAGTAAAAGTCCATTAAAATTGAACAGCTAATCACAAAAGTATGTATGTGCGTACGAAAATGCTAATTTTGGCAATACCCATTATAGAATTGCTCATTGTATTGTAGAACTTAATGGCTCTGAAGTTTAAAGTTGCAGTTACAAGGAGGAAAATTATTTTTTTTTTTAATTTTTCCATTAAGAGCGAGTTTTTGAGTTGGCAATCAATTGCCAATTTATAATCAGATTAGTTAATCTAAAAATAAATTGATTCTGATGTTAATCCCCTTTATGTTTTTGAGTACAAGATTAAACTACGCAGTGTTGCCATACAAAACAACAGGAAATGTCACTGTTTGTTATCAAAACAATGCATGTTTTATAAAAAAGAAGACGATTGCAAATGTAATATGAAAATTCCCTTAAAATGTGTTCATTTTCCCTAGTTTTGTTATCGCGAATTATTTCCCTAAAATTTTAAATATAAAATGCAAGAAATTAAAAAAGTTAGAACGAAATCACGCAGTTTTGTCAAAAATAATTTCTAACATAAAAATTAAATTTGTGTTTTCAAACGAAAAAAATTCAAATCAAAAATAATGAATGAAAATGCTGATAAAAGGGTTCCAAATGAAGAATATCAGATGAAGCACCAGTAAGACGTTGTCCTGCTGCGAATACAAATTAAATGCAACGACGGTTTTATATGTAATATTGTGAAATTCACAACAAATTTTCTTTCCAATATTTATTATTTTTCAATTTTAGAAATTTCATTTTGACAAAACCCATACTCTAAACAAACAAAAAAATATTGTGTTTGTTGCGGTTGTTGCCTATACGCTCTCCCCTTACTTATTACATCATGGTATAATAGAAAAAATAATAAAAGTTCAATTGAAGTTAATGATATAAAACTTGCAATAATGAAGAGAAATACTTCGGACAAAGTATAACAAGTAGTCCGACTCTCATATACAGGAAATTACTCTCTCACATCTACGAGTGTCGTGTGAATTCGACTCTCTTGTGAGAAATTTAAACTTGTCAAAACACTTAAATGTTTAATTTACTTTTTTGACCACTTTTAAGAATTGTACGCGAAATTACGGTTGTGCACAAAAAATCTGTAATTTTTTATAATAATTTTATCTCGCTTTTCACATAAAATTTTGTTTAATTCATGATACAACCATAGAAAGGTAGAATCAGTAGGGAGAGTTGTCAATTCTCTGCCTTATCATGTCAAACATAAAGAGAAAAACTTAAAAATCTTCATATGATAACCACAAAAATACCATGAAATGATTCTAGAACGGCACACGCAAACAGAATTTCACACGTCTGTATCCTGTTTTTGAACTTTTTTTGGTTTTACAAACTTTTTGATTCAAATTATTCAATTTTATTATCGTCACAAAAAATTTTTCAATAATTTTTATTAGAATTTTTTTTTTATATTTTTTAATTTTTTTATGACAATTCAAGGCATGTATAATTTAGAAAGATATTTCTACTGATATTACCTTATTATTGTTTAACTTTTCTAAACTAAAAAAAATATTTTTTTCTAATTATTGACATTTCATTTTTGTTGTTGTTGAATTTTAATTTATAACAAATTTAAAATTGTAACTTTTTTATAAAACTCTGTGTGTTTAGAATGCACCAATACATATATATTTTTGTTACTAACACATATTTAGAGTTAGGTACTTTTTCACTAACACATGCTTAGAGTTAGGTACTGCTGTCAAAGAGTCGGACTACTTGTTATACTTTGACTTCGAATATATAATAAAAATATACATACACACATAAATTTGTTAGGCCTTATTCATATGTTTAATAGGGATTTATAAAATAGTAGAGTCCGACAGAACTCTAAATATCGTTCGATACCGAACACCGAACCCGAACTTCGGTAAATTTGAAAGTTCTGAAGAATCCGAGCTTTGTTCGGTTTTCAAAGTTCGGTAGCACCCAACTTTTTTCTTAAATGAAAAACGCATTTATAATTAATAACATTTAAAACCAAAATATGCACATCCAAAAGATTTTTTGAAAAGGGTCTTTAATTAGTAATCCGAATCCCAGAGAGTGATAAATTTCTATTAACAAACTATTTTTGTGAAATGCATATATCTTAGTTCAGTTTAGTTAAGTTTAAAAGGGTTGTATACCAAAAAGGTATACATTCACTCGGAGAATGTAAGAAGAAACAAGAAAGATAGACAGAAGATAGAAAAGCTGGATAGATTAGTTTGAAATTACTGAATTCTTATCCTAATAGAGAAAGAATGTTGATAGTATTAGAAGAGAATTCTACGAGGTCCGGCGCCTAAATAGCCAATCCACTCCCCTAACTAAACCTAGAATGTCGCCTATACTACACCTAGATACATCTCCTAAATCATCACGGAATGTTTTTCCTAGCCATTTCCGCCTCAGACTCTGTGCACCAGGACAGTAACACAAAATATGTTCTACTGTCTCCAGCTCCTCTTCGTCCTCACACAACCTACAAAACTCCTGTGTGTTAAAGATCCAATTACCCAAAAAGGCTCCTATTGCGCAGTGACCGGTTATCACCCCTACTAGAATTCTAATACTCCTCCTGTCCAATCCTAATAGTGTTCTGGTTGCCTTGGCATTCAACCTCGGCCATAAGGCTTTGGATACCCTGCAATCTATCCTACTATGCCAGGATTGGTTGGAGGAGTTCCTGAATTTGTCGGAAATTAACCTATAGTAGTAGCAGATAGGAGGTTTCACCGACCTAACTCCACTATTATTGTCCAGATCTGACCCTTGTCTGGCCAGTTCATCTGCGATCTAATTACCCTGTATATCACAGTGCCCTGGAACCTAACACAACCTGATTGTATACAACTCAGATAGCTCGCGGATAGCATCCCTGCAGCTGCTTACTAATCTGGAATGAACTACATGACATTTCAGGGCCTTAAGTGCTGCCTGACTATCAACATAAACTGTCACCTCCGACCCCCTTCTAATGTGAGTTTTTATCAGTTCCATAGCTTTCCAGATCGCTAAGATCTGTGCTTGGAAAACACTACATTCATCCGGAAGTCTATATGACACCTTTATGTTGTAGTCTCGTAAATAAACTCCTGCACCTGTGCCGGATTTCATTTTGGAACCATCAGTGAAGATTGCACACCCTTCAAACAAAACTTCAGATCCCATCCATGTGTCCCTACTTGGAAACTCTGTTTGGGGTGTTACACCGAAATCTAGTGTGGTAACTAAATGATCAGAGATACAATCCGTAGTCCTTTCATTAACTGTTAGAAAAAACCTCGTACAAGATCTTAGTGTGACCCACCCTCTAAGGTATTACTAAAGATGACTCATAGAGTCTCAGTAACTTTCTAGGCGCCACATTCTCAACATATTTGTCAATGGGAAGTAGGTTCAGAATCATATCCAATGCTGCTTGTGACGTGCTTCCCATGCGCCTGTGATGCCTAATGAAGCATACCTTTGAGCTTTATTGAGTATCATTCTGTAGCTACTCTTCCTCATAGCTACCCACCACACCGTGCATCCATAGGTAAAGATAGGCCTTACTACCGACGTGTAAATCCAGTTTACCATGTTCTTACCGATGGAGTTTCCTGTAAATTTTTCTTCCATGACAGTTTGCTGTCAAGGAAGGTACCTAGATAATTGGCTCTGTCTGACAAATTCAACTCGACGCCGTTCAATTTCGGTAATTTGAAACTCTCTATCCTATATCTCTTGGTAAACAATACCAATTCCGTTTTCAATCCATTTTTACCCGGCCCAGTTCTATAAGTCGTTAAGCGCCGCTTCCATGACGTCACAGATCGTAGGGAGAAATTTTCCCTTAATCAGAATCACGACGTCATCTGTGTACTAAACTTTTTTCCTACCTTTGGATTCGAAGATTTTGAGAATAGAGTTAACCGCTAGTAACCAAAGCAGAGGTGAAAGCACTTCTCCTTGTGGTGTACCCCTGGTAACTCTTTTTCTAATCCTGTCCTCCCCTAAGGTTGAGTTGATAACTCTGCTACCCAGCATAGAAACTATCCAACTCACCAGAAAATCCTGATTATTAAAGGCTCCTTCTATATCCAAAAACGCGGCCAAATTATACTCTTTGTTATCTAGACCGTGCTCAATACAACCCACCACCTCATGAAGCGCACTCTCAACCGAATTACCCTTAAGATAAGCATGTTGAGCATTGCTAATGAGATGGGTATCAATATTGCTCCGAAGATGAAGATCTATCAGTCGCTCAAGAGTCTTCAATAGAAAAGACGATAGGCTGATAGGTCTAAAATCCTTTGGTTTAGAGTGGCATGCTTTGCCAGCTTTGGGAATGAAAATTACTCTAACCTCTCTCCACCCTCTAGGTAGATATCCCATTATAAGACATCTCTTGAAAATAACGGCTAAAAGCACCAATGCGTCATCAGGGATATTGAAGAGCATGGCTGGAAAAACAATATCCGGACCCGGCGATTTGTAAGGGTCAAAAGTGTTTACCGCCCAGCTAAGTTTATCCTTGGTGACTATTTCCTCAATTTGACCAGATGCATGACTAGAGTCTATAGGTCCGAAAACCCCCTGCTCTACGTAGTATCAATGTCCTCACAACCAGGGAAGTGTGTTTCCATAAGCAGAGAGAGTGTCTCGGAGCTAGACTCCGTCCATAAGTTGTCTTCCCGTTGAATATTACCTTTGGATCTTTGGATAATATTCGCCTAAACCTAGACATCTCATTGACGTTTTCAACAGATTCACAATATGTCACCCACGAATTCCGTTTTGCTCTCTTGAGATCTCCCTTGCACTTATTAAAGCACACTTTATAATTGTTCCAATCTGCTGTTCGCCCTGTGAGCTTGGCCCTATTAAAAAATTTCCTAACCGTCGACCTTTGATTACGAAGTTCTCCAGTCCACCATTTAGATTGTTTTTGTTTGCCCGGATATTTTAACGGACAAGATAGCTCGTAGCTCTCCTTTAGCACGTGAGTAAGTTTATCCACAGCGTTGTCCAAGTCCTTAGGTCGCTGGACCAAGAAATCAGACTGCGACAAACCTGACTGAACCCTGCTGAAGAAACTTGCAAAGTCTGTCTTACGAGGATCCCTGAAAGGGTCCTGCCTAGTTCTATTAAAATTCAATGCGAAGGTGATGCGACCATGATCAGAAAAAGAGTTCGTTAGTGTAATGTCTATGACTGCTACCCTATCTTTATTCCTAAACGTTGGTGTAGTGCCCCTGTTACAGATTATAAGGTTGTTCGCAGTAATAAAATTAAATACCCACTCACCTCTTTTGTTGATGTCAGCACTTCCCGATTGACTGTGATGTGCATTTGCATCACAACCCAGTATGAGTATATCCCTTAATCCCCAATCCACGAACCTTATTTTTATTTATCCAAGGCTCCTGGATTAAGGCCACGTCTGTCTTGGATTGGCTGATGAATTTTACCAATTTTGCCGAAGCTGCCTCACAATGATGCAGGTTTATCTGCACCACCAGCAGCTTCCTTGGATCTGTTCTGTTTAGAATATCTAAACCTAACAATACCAAGGCCAAAATTGGCCACACCCCTCACCCGATCCAAGAATTCTAGGGATTTTCCATCCACTGCGAATCAAAAATCCCTTCCTGTATTTTCCTTACACACCATTGAAGTGACATACTTCCATTAGTCTGTAAGGAGACTACCATTTTGCTTTGCCAATACCGCCAGTATAGTCCCCACCGGTCTTACGGGGGGTGGGACCCACACTTTCACTATTGACCTAAGAGGCAGTTCGGATGATTGAATCACTTCAAGCTTAGTGTCGCGACCAAGATCACCAAGTTTGGTAACTGTGGCCCTTAAGAATTCAAAAGAGTTCTTATTACCACAGTTGACAATCTTGACTCCTTTAGCCCAGTCAGCACCCTTAAATGAAACATCATCCGGACTGCCACTATGTGCAGCTATCTCATCCAAGAGCCCACTCTCAACCAGCTGCCACAGATCGGTATTGATTTTCCCATCCGGATCATTCTGATTTATTACTGCTGCTTGAAGGTGTCCTTCTAGGCTCAAGGATTTCTTCAATGTCTTTGTTGATGAATGCGGCTGGCCATCCCCCGATCTAGCTCTCTTAATGGTCTCCTTACGGGAACCACTGGTGATGCCAGATGGATCTGTACCTGTCGCATCCATCGACGCAGAGCTTTTGGGTTCCTTTAGTGAACAGGCTTGACCTCCTCCAGATCCGATTCGCTTAAAAGTGCCCAACTGGGAACCCTTAAGGGAAGCAGCTGTAGGTTTCTTAGAGCCTCTCACCCCTGGTACATTTATAGGTGGTGTCTTACTACCATCTGCAGCTCCCACCGAAGTCCTGAGCGCTTCGGCAGCAGTATCACCACCCTCCTTTCTTTTATCTAAACGGCAATTAGCAGATGTTGACGGTCTTACATCCAGGCCGACGACATCTGCTGATTGCAGTTCCTCAAGAGAAGACCCACCCAAGAGAACACTTACAGGACCATGGATCCTTTTGAATCTGGCCACATCCTGTCGGTGCCTCTTGAGAAGGTACCTCCGTTTCGCCAAGAACGACGCCGGATCCCTCTGCTTCATTTTAGCCAGAAAAGTCCGAGATTTCCGAGTGCCGTTCTTTGCTCTGTAAAGCTTTGTTCGGCCAGCTTTTGAAATATTTCGTGGAGAGGCGCTAGGCGACTTCTCCGCGGCTACCTGCCGAACAATTTTGGCGTCATTTGCGCCGATTGAACAACCATCATCTGAAAGCTTACTTTGAGTCCCCTTGGCCTCGCCAGCAGGAGGAGATGAGGCTACCATCCGATTTTGAGATCACAGTGATATCATGCTCTCCATCGAAACACAGAGTCAAATCCACCAGCTTACAAATGGCACTAGCTTCCTCAAAGGAATCTTTCGACAAGCCCAGAAGGTCGTCCACATCGCAGTTCTTCAAAATCTGTCCTTCATGCTCCAAAATCCTAGCATGAATGTCCGTCAAAGTCAGATCCCCTTCAAAAATACTGTCCTTGTCCATCTCTAAAACGTTACTGTCTCTGAAAGCTATAGTGTCCTTTCCAACTACCCTTTCGTCATTTCCATTGTCCGTACTGTCCTCTCCTCCTTTCACTATATTATTCGTTGTTTTTTCTATGTATTTTTCCATTTTTGTTCCCACGAATAAGCTCGTTCAGACGGACCACTCACGCAGTGACGGCATACGTGGACTAGGCAACTAACTTTCAACAGCGCTTTGCCATGACGGTGAGGGGAATTGCTCACGACTAGTTTATTTACGCACTAACTAGCCAATCAGGACCTCGGCACAACAACCACTAACCTTAACCTTAAAAGTGCAATTATAACTTGCCACTCCCTTATCAACAAAGAGCGAACCTGCGATTGGCAGTCACGTATCATCTTTGTCCTGTTATGCATCAATAGGCTAGGTACCACCTATCGATAGACATAACCCTGACAGGATGAGCAACCATTAGTTATATATTCCTTTAGAGTCATGACCACCCGTGAGAAAAAGTATTAAAGTCTCCTAAGCCAGAGAGACCATGACCACGGAATATACGTAAGCTCTCGCATCGCGACAAGATTGTTACTCAGGCGAGAGAATGCATATATCTTAATACCTTTATTTTTGGTTTTTAAACGATTCATTGACAATGATATAATTATCTGTAAGAGCACGCAGAGAAAAACATGGCTGTGGTTAAAATTATGATTGTAGTATAAACATATTATCGTTATTGTAACAATTTCAAAATATCATATTATGATTAAATACCGTCAAAATATTGTATCATGATATTTTTGTATTTATCATAATATTGTTATACATTATCATATTATGATCCAAGGTATATCAAAATTTCGTTTTAAATGTGTATCGAAATCAAAATAAATTTTACCCCACAAAAAATTTTCAGACTTAAAATAAGCAACACAATATCAATGTAGTAAGCTATAAATTTTCTGTTGGGTATCGAATCAGTAAAATTACAATTATAAATTTATTGTACAGCCAGGATGTATGATAACTTCTGTAAACAAATTTTCAGCATTTTTAAAACTTTTGATGATGTAAAAATATGATAAATAAACATTTTATAAAAAGTTCGGGGTACGGCGTTCGGTCAAAATTTCGCCGTTCTGTCGGACACTAAATTTTAATAAAACTAGAAATAAACGAAGTTGTAAATTTTGGTATTAAAAATGGGTAATAAATATAAAATAATCATGATATTTTGCAAACATGAGAATAAACATATTTAAAAATGTATTCATTAAATATTTACAGATCGAATAAAGAATAAATTAAAATGTTTTATATTTTTCCTAAAATTTTTAAGTACGTTTTTATGCAACTATGTAGATTTGGAATCAGTGGTGAAAGTGGTTGGTGCTACAATACTTATACAAAAAATCTACCAATACATTCTTAGAGTTAGGTACCGAATGACAACTCCTTTAGGTATCAACTGACAAGCCTCAATTTCTTTATATTCTTTGTTTCAAACATAAAAATAATTTAAATACAAAATTTAATAAAAATCTGTTAAGAAACTTCAAATAAAATCAATTTAATTTAGATAAATAATATAAAACCAAAAGAAATACGAGAATTTTAATATTTAAATTTTGTGGTAAGTTAACATGTATACAATTTTGAAAAAGTTTCAAGTTTTTGCATTACAACGCAGATTTTATGAAAAATATGATTCTATGAATGTATCTAAGAATGTATATATGCAATCTTTTCTTTTTCAGTTATTTGTTGAAAGGTACACTGAAAATAATCCATGCTCAACTTTACGAAAAAAATTTCCTAACTTATATTTTCGTAATATTTACAAAAATTTCGTGTATAATACGAAATATTATTTAATAAAACCCTTTTCTATTTTTACGAAAGTACGAAAATCTTTCGTAATATTTTTTTTCTTAAATTTTAGTGAAATTAAAAATAATGATATTAATTATACTATCATTAAATAAAACAAAATTTTTATAAAATTTAAGAAAAAGTATTATATTATTCTCGAATTATTTTCATAAAAAAATTAAAAATTTGTGTGGAGAATAACTTTGAATTAAAATTAGAAAAGGTATTTTAAAATGAACAAAAATGTTTGCGTAAATAAATATTTGGTAAATTTTACCATATATATTCAAAATTTACTTTTTTCATTAATTTAAATTGAAAATGTAAATATCAATAAAATCAGAGTTTGCCAGTTAAGATATATTGCTATTGTATTCGCACTTATATAGCCTTCTTAGGTTCATAATGCAGCTGCCTAGCCCCAAGCAAACACCTCCATCTGTTCTTTAGTACTAAATTTGTTCTTTCTATTATGTTTCTACACTGAAAAAAATTAATACCTAATATATACGAAAAATGTCGTACATTGTACGAATAGTTCGAAATATATTAGTATAATGCAAAATATTCTTGAAAAAAATAATTTACATAAATTAAAAAAAGGGAATTTTGAATAAATATGGTAAAATTTACGAAATATTAATTTATTCAAACGTTTTTGTTCATTTTAAAAAAATTTCCAATTTTAGTTCAAAATTATTCTACACACGAATTTTCAATTTTTTTATGAAAATAATTCGTGAATAATATTATAATTTTTCTTAAATTTTATAAAAATGTTGTAGTTTTATTTAATCATAATATAATTAATATCATTATGTTTAATTTCGCTAAAATTTAAGAATAAAATATTACGAAAGGTTTTCGTACTTTCGTAAAAATAGAAAAGGGTTTTATTAAATAATATTTCGTATTATACACGAAATTTTTGTAAATATTACGAAAATAGAAGTTACGAAATTTTTTTTCGTAAAGTTGAGCATGGATTATTTTCAGTGTTCATTTAGAATCTATTCTACACTGAAAAAATCCATGCCTAATATATTCGAAAAATGTCGTACATTGTACGAATCGTTCGTTGTTTCGCACCACGATATTCTTTCCTAATATATACGAAATTGTACGAAATATTTTAGTATAATGCAAAATATTCTTGAAAAAATTAATTTACATAAATTGAAAAAAGGGAATTTTGAATAAATATGGTAAACTTTTGGTGCCACAATATAGATGTGGGTTCCATCAATGCATCCCACGACACCAGGTATTCTAAATTTAATGTAGAAATCCTTACCCTCCGAATAGGACCTTTGCGCATATAATTATGTTAAATATTTTATTATGTCAATAAAAATTGGCAAAACTTAGTTTAATAGAACTCTAGACGATACTACCAGTTTTTGTTATGTTCGGGTGTAATTTGACCCTAGCCCCCATTCAAAATTCACTTATAAACACTAATAACACCAGTAAATTCTACATCAATAACTTTTATATGAACGTAAATTCCTCTACTAACATTGATAAGGATGGGTAATATTTACCCCTACTCCTCTATGAGCCCTCTTGTAAAAAATCTCTTAATCAAAAATAAGTAAAAATATTCCGGAATAAAGTTAAAAACCAAATTAAATGCTTTATTTTTTATAAAATTCATATTTTTAACGTACTAACCATGGTATAAAGAAAACAAGGTAACTCCGTTCTCTCTCAATGAAAAGTTTTTTGACGTAAATAAGAATTATTGAAATTGTAAGGGAAATCATATTTAAGAAATTAGAAATAAAAAATTGTGTGCACTAACGGTCCAGCTCATAAACGGATCACACTAAACCCAACAAGTTCTACTTGAAATTTATCTTAATACCATGATTTATTCGCATTAAACCCCAAAATAACAGCTCTTGCAGTTGTTTACGTTGAATTTTTGCAAACGAAGCAATAGAATTTAACCAAATTCACCCAAAATGTTCTTTGTTTTCCTAAGTTGTTTGGTATTGAAAATGGGCAAAATCGGTTCACATCGGGAAAAGTTATAAAACAAAATTTGAAACAACCTCGAAAAAAATAGGCATTTTGTACACATTCGGATGTAATTTTCTCGAAAACTATGCAAGATAATTCCATAAAAATTGGCATACATACGTTTCCACACAAGAGCTTAATGTTTGCGTAAAATCGCCAGAATCGGTCCACAATTTCATATACCTCCCATACAAAAGTACAAATTCCCGGAAATTTGGTTTTTTGTTAATAACTTCCGTCGTAATGTCGATATCTTCACAAAATTTTAGAAATTAAAATTTTATGACAATAGAATTTATTCAGAGGAAAAATTTTTTAGATGGGTCCATAATTGGTCATAGCTCCCATACAAGGTCCCCTCCCGAAAATCACTTAAACGCGCATATCTCATTACTAAATTAAGATATCGATATAAAATTTGGTGCAAGTATTGCTCTTATATACAAATATAATACAATTGAAGATTTTTTTCGATCGGTCCATATTTGGTCATAGCTCCCATACAAGGTCCCCTCCCGAAAATCACTTAAACGCACATAACCCATTACTTAATTAAGATATCGATATAAAATTTGGTACAAGTATTGCTCTTATATACAGAAATATTAAAATTAAATCTTTTTTGGATCGGCCTATAATTGGTCATAGCTCCCATACAAGGTCCCCTCCCGAAAATCACTTAAACACGCATAACTCATTACTAAATTAAGATATCGATATAAAATTTGGTACAAGTATTGCTCTTATATACAGAAATATTACATTGAAAGTTTTTTTGGATCGGTCCATAATTGGTCATAGCTCCCATATAAGGTCCCCTCCCGAAAATCAGTTAAACGCGCATAACTCATTACTAAATTAAGATATAGACATAAAATTTGGTACAAGTATTGCTCTTATACACAGAAATATTACAGTGAAAGATTTTTTCGATCGGTCCATATTTGGTCATAGCTCCTATACAAGGTCCCCTCCCGCACATAATTCATTACTAACTTAAGATATCGATGTAAAATTTGGTACAAGTATTGCTCTTATATACAGAAATATAACCATGAAAGTTTTTTTTGGATCGGTCCATAATTGGTCATAGCTCCCATATAAGACCCCCTCCCGAAATCACTTAAACGCGCATTACTCATTACTAAATTAAGATATCGATATAAAATTTGGTACAAATATTGATCTTATATACAGAAATATAACTATGAAAGTTTTTTTGGATCGGTCCATAATTGGTCATAGCTCCCATATAAGGTCCCCTCCCGAAAATCACTTAAACGCGCATTACTCATTACCAAAGATATCGATATAAAATTTGGTACAAGTATTTCTCTTATATACAGAAATATTACAATGCAAGTTTTTTTGGATCGGTCCATAATTGGTCTTAGCACCCATACAAGGTTCCCTTCCCTAATGTTCAATAAATCTTGGAATTGTAATAGATTTAACTTTTGGGATTTTTTCTATTAAAGACATGAGAAAACTTATCTTTACAAATATTTGATCAATTAGAAAATTAATAACATAAAAGTAGCTGGTGGATGGTATTTAAGATTCGGCATGGCCGAATATAGCACTCTAACTTGTTATTATTGTCTTTGCTATTAGAATTTTATGTTGATTCATATTTTAATTTAGTTTGAAAAATATTTTCCATTTTATATTTTTAAATTTAAAAACAAAAAAACTCGCATTTATAAAGTAAATACGGTAGCCACTGAAAACTCAAGAATTATAGAAATGTTCGTTCTGCGCATGTACGTCATATCAGCCTAGAACTTGAGAAAAATAAAAGCAAAACATAAACAAAGTGACATTTTTGGAAAATAAAAAAATATTTCAATACAAATAAAATACATAATACAAATAAAAAAACTAATTTCGCACGCCTTGGAGTTGTTGGTGCTTTTGCAATTTTTCACAGCGCATTTCATATTTAAAGTATTTTAATTTTTTAAATTTTTACAAAATTTTTTGACGTTTTTAAAATTTTTTTAAATTTTTTTTTAGACGTCAATCACTTTATTTGCTGATGTGACGTAGCACATCGAACACCTGTTGATTTAAACCAAAAAAAACCTGCGCAATGCGTAATCTATATTTTTATAATTCTTGCTGAAAACTAAGAAGTGAAACGCTGTCATTTTTTTACAACAACATCGTTACGCTCTTCTCACAGACGAGTTCTGTGTAACTCCAACACATATGTAAGAAACTTACTCTCTCTCCAAACTTCAAAACTTAGTCGCGAAAATTCTTGGCTTATAGAACTTGAAAATATTTTTTATCACTTAACGTTATATTTTATTATTTTTTTGCACACTTTAAATATATTAAATAGCCCGAAAAGATTTAATTTTTTACAAACGAAAAAAATATTTTTTATTTTTTTGACATTTAATTTTTTGGTTGAAATTAAAAAGAAAAAAGAACAATGTTGTAAATTTTCGTATGGTACGAAAAAAAATATTTCAATTAACTTAATTATTATTTCAATATTGCAGATTAAAAACCAAAGATACGTTCATATATAATGTTTATATATAAATTATGTTGCAAAATATTTAAAGAAATCTTTTAAACTATAAATTCAAATGTAATAATTTTTTTCAAAATTTTTAAATCCGATTTTTTGCAACTATGTTGGCTTGAGAATTCTACTAATACATTTTTAGAGTTAGGTACCGACTGACAGTAGACATAGGTACTTTTTGACAGCGTTTCACTTCTTATTTATTCTTTGACGGTAGCATATAAAATAATAAATCGCTTAAACGTCAGAAGTTTAGTATGGCTACGAAAAGAGAGAACAATTATTCCTTTATTTTTTCAACTATGGTACTAACTGGTGTAGGGTATATACATTCTTGTTTATTTTTTAATAAATATTAAAAATTATAATTTGAAGCAAAGAATAATAAGAAATTGGACTATGACATTGTTTTACAACAATAACATGTCCTCACCACACAGACAATTTTATGAGAATTCAACACACTGGTGAAAGTGCGACTCTCTCACAATACGTTAAAACTTTTCCGCGAAAATGTGAAGATAATTTACCTTCTTCTTGCACCTTTTCATACACACACAACACATTTTCTATTTTTTTGCGCATTTTTACACCGAAATTGTCTTATTGTTTGTAAACGAGAAATATATTTTTTTAATTTTTTGGCAATTTATTTTTGAGGAATTTTAATAAATATAAAATAATCATGATGTTTTGCAAACATGAGAATAAACAAATTTATAAATGTATTTTTAAACGTTTACAGATCAAATGTGCAATAAAAATATTTAAAAATCTGTAAAAGAATAAATTTAAATGTTTTATATTTTTCCTAAAATTTTTAAGAACGTTTTTATGGATTGTATTCTATCAATACATTCCTAGAGTTAGGTATCGGATGACAACTGATTTAGGTACCAACTGACAATCCCTAATTTCTTTATATTCTTTCTTTGATTTGGAGGCTTACAAATATGTAAATTATTAGATGCATTTTTGGCTATATTAATTCGCTAGTGTTATACCAAAGCAAGATGTAAAATTGGTCAAATATCAAATAAATTTATCACTATTTGCAATAAATTATCACAAATTGCAAGAAAAGTAAGTGAAATAAGAAAATGTGCAATAGTGATGTTTATGTTTTAGCAAAGTATTCGTAATTCGGATACTTTAATAATTAAAAATTAAACGTAATATTTTTACATATGAACTAAATAAACATTTGTTATATCCATATATACTTTTTTCTAAAAGTTAATTTTTATAAACAAAAATATAAAATTAAGAAAACCGAATCAATGAATATTTAATCCTAATTGTGCGCAACATTAACACATAAAATAACAGCCAAATTGTACAAGTGTATATATTCTGGGTCCTTATTTAATTCATAGACGATATTACTGTTATACTTTCACCTTCGTGAGATGAATATATACATATAAGAGGTGTCCGAGTTCGGTAAAAAGTGAGGTTCGGCCAATGTAACCAGAAAGTGATTAAAAAGCTAAGAAAAGTAAAACATTTAATTTGAATTATCTAGTTTCGACTATAAATCTTTGATCTCATTTGTAAAATAGAAATTTTCTAGGTCCTCATTCTTAAACGATCTTGACATGTCAGTCAGTCTCTTAAAAGAACGATAGGACCTAAACTATTGTTGCAGATTGATTGGTTTTCAAAATAATCAAAATCGGTTTACATTTCGACATGTCCTCCATATAAGGTCCGCTTTAGAAAATGACTAACGTTCATAACAGGCTTAAAAATGCTATGAACCAAAATTTCATATAAATAGGCAAATTCAAATTTGCGAATTGTGTTAAGTATATTTTTTATTTATTTAGAAATTTTACTGATTCGATAAAATTTATTTTGATTTCGATCCACATTTAAACGAAATTTTGATCACCTTGGATCATAATATGATAATGTATAACAATATTATGATAAATACAAAAATATCATGATACAATATTTTGACGGTATTTAATCATAATATGATATTTTAAAATTGTTACAATAACGATAATATGTTTGTACTACAATCATAATTTTAACCACAGCCATGTTTTTCTCTGCGTGCTCTTACAGAGAATTATATCATTGTCAATGAATCGTTTAAAAAACCAATAATAAAGGTATTAAGATATATGCATTTCACAAAAATAGTTTATTATTAGAAATTTATCATCCTGTGGGATTCGGAATTAGTTGATAATTGGCCCAATTGAAATTAAAGACCCTTTTTAAAAAATCTTTCCGATGTTCATATTTTGGTGTTAAATGTTATAAATTTATTACCTTTTTATCATAAATTCGTTTTTCATTTAAGAAACCGAAAACCGAACAAAGTTCGGGTTCGGCCGAACTTTCAAATTTACCGAAGTTCGGTGTTCGGTACCGAACGAAATTTTGAGTTCGGTCGGACTATACATATAAGTTTGTCATTCCGTTTGTAATTTCCACTATATAATTTTCCGGTCCTATATACATTATTTTAATTAATAGCTTGATATCTTATGTATCATCAGATATACACACATTAGTGCAATACTTAATAAGCAATTTTTAATATTTTTTTACTAAAACAATACGTTTTCCATTTTTCTTGAAACTTTCTTGTTTTTATGAAAAATTTTACGTGGTTTTTGAAAAGAATTAGTAAGACATATCCGCCGTTACTTGGTTTAACTTAGAAAATTCGAGATGATAAAGAGTTATAAAGATTCTTAAGAAATATCAAGGAAATTTCGGCCCAAACCTTTTTGTTCCTTTAATAAAGGTTTCTTTTGTACCATACTGTCTGCCCGATCTATACACTTTACGAGAAGGAATATCCAAAGCATTTTCAATAATAATTTTGTGAGAAGTGGGTATACCCACTTCAAAATTTGTACATTCTGGCTTCGAATCCATCGTTTTATAGCCCTGGCGGTATGGATCTGGGTATATTATTTTTGAAATACACTCGGCAAGGCTTCAAAGATATCAGAAAATATGAAAAAAACTGTTTCTAGTATAGCATTACAATTATTACAATGTTTACTAGATTAAAGAAATTGAAGTTCACATGTTTCATAATACGAAATTGCCCCACTACATTCCAAACCCACTACAGCTATGCAGACGACTCAAGTAGAGCCCTTCCTTTCAAAAATCATAAATGTAATGATTATATCGATCTGGACCTTATACATTAAACTTTTTTCATCCTAAAAAACAAGATGTTGATATTGTTTTTACATGTGTTCTCGTGCAAACTGAAGAGGTATTTTTCTTTTAATTTAATTTAAAGAGCCCAGAACCAAATCTTCAATAATTCTGTCAGACATACATTCGAGAAGTTTCTTATAGCAAAATCGGCCCATAAAATAACTAAGATATGTGCAAAAATCTGAGACCTCTGGAAATTTCCTCAAAAAAAAAAAATAAATAAATAAAAGCATAAAAAACAACAACATCGAGAAAATACAGCTTTTATTTAGTTTGTGTGTATGTTATGTGTGAAATGTGTGCAGAAATAGAAGTCAATGCAAAATGCGGCTTGCAGTAAAAATGAATTATTCATTTGTTGATATAAAAAGTGAAGTAAAAATTACTTAAATAGAATAAATTTAAATTAAAAACACTACTTATTAAAACATGCAACGCGAGAGTAAGAGAGTGTTACAAATTACAGTATGAGTATGTTTTACTAGATATTTTTCCCCAGTAAAAAAATTTAAAACATACAGTGAATCAATTAATTTTTTTCTATCCTTTTTTATGAGAATTTTGTTTTTTGTTCATAAATAAAATTAAAAAAAAACGGAAAAAGTAAATTTATGTTTTCCAATTAAAAATAAAGATAGTGTAAAATGGGAAACCCGTGAAATAATACTAGGTTAGGTAGTCAGATCGTCCACGCGATGTCATCACTGGGGACACACTTGGGTCTAATATTTTGGTTTCTTTGTGATCAGCGTATTAGTACACTTCGACCTAATTACTCTGGTTTCCTAAACCGAACCAGTTTGTCGTACGAATATAGGAATCTATCTTCCGGATGTTGACCTCCGATGGTGGTCTCAGGAGCATACTTGCTCGATTGCTAGGTTACTGTGGCACCGTATGGATCCCCATAAAACATTCTACATTTTAGGACTTAACAGAATATATCTGAGCGCTCTGATATGAGTTCTTAGCGGTCATTCAAAGTTCGGAAACCATGTTAGACGTATTGGTATTCCATATAATGACTTGTAGGAGCTGTCAAAATGAAGAAGAGGAGGAAACAAGTACCCATCTTCTGTGTTACTGCCCGGCCCTGGAATCGCTCCGTTATCAGGTGTTGGGTTCGTCTCACTTTTCTGATCTATCTGATCTGTCAGTTTTTCAACCTGAGTGTATACTAGTATTCTTGAAATTGTCGAAGTGGGTGTGTAACTAAATACACACTAGGATTTTTCTTCAAATACAGTGTCGATCTCATCGATTTCTATACTCATTATTCTATATTCTATATCTGTATCTTTCTCTATTATCTCTATCACTATTTTTCCCTTCCAAATGTTTTCCCTTATCTTTTCTCTTCACAGGTGTTACAAGAGGATCCAAGTAAAGACTTACTCGTGTCAGTAAGCAGTCTGCAAAACCCAACCCAACCTTTACGGTGTAAGTCCTTTTGTAAAGACTTCCACCACACAAGTACGCCATACAATAGTATGGGCTTGACTACCATGTCAAAGAGCCATTTGGTATTATTGGGGTTTATGCCCCATGATTTACCAATTGCTCTATTACATGAGTATAAGGCCTAGATTGAGTGTTCAAATGACATGATAATAGTTTTGAATCCAGGATTACTCCCAGATATTTAGCACTATCCGATAACTTCAGCTCTACCCCATTCAATCGTGGGAGAGTGAAGGTGGGTATATTGTACTTCTTAGTGAAGAGAACAAGTTCCGTTTTCCAAGGATTTACACCAAGGCCATACTAAAATACAAATGTTGGTGTATTTGTTGTTGTTGTAACAGGCTGGCTATAACTGGATGTTCTCAATAAGATTAATTATTATTGCTGTCATGAGATGTTATTGGAAGCTGGAGAAATTGTGCCACCTAAGTCGGTCTTAGCCATAGGTCTATGGGAGTTAAGTTATTGGGCCTATGGGGACAATTAAATAGGTGAACTGTGTCATGAGGGCTTTGGAGACAGGCAGTTAAGAATACTGCTCCAACCGGCCCTTAAGTGTGCTAGTGTGGAACGAGTATGCCTGGGCAATTGTCTCTCACTATCCGAAATCGCGGGCGGATGTTGGTTTAAGACTTTATTGAGCCTATAGGCATTAATGGCTTTTGTAACCGCATTTTGATGCAATGCTTTTATTATCGACAATCTGTCGGCGTCAGATGGGATGACATCCTGGAAGTCTGACCGAATGTGTCGAGTGGGGGATTTTCCATCAAAATTTAATGGTTAGGATGGGATGGCTGATGACATGCCACCTAGCAAGCTACACATTATGTGTTGTATAACGCTGAAAGTCTGACCGAATGTGTCGAGTGGGGGATTTTCCATCAAAATTTAATGGTTAGGATGGGATGGCTGATGACATGCCACCTAGCAAGCAACACATTATGTTGCTTGACAGACAGCATCCTGGTTTCCTCGTGCAAGTGATCCACATTTTTCATCTTGACACATACAGTTGCGATTCGGAGTGCATTATTTTGGGACGTCTGCAATACTACCATTCTGTGTCACTGAGATAAGAATTCATATTGGGGCAGCATAATCAAGGAGAGACCGACCAACTGATTTATATGTCGCAGTTATTCTCTCCTTATCAATGCCCCAGGAGGTGCCAGCGAGTGCTTTTAGGACTTTATTTCGTAATTTCATTTTATGATTGATGTATATGGCGTTCGAAGACAACCCCTAAGATTTACGGGTTCTGAACCGTAGGGATACGTCTGCCTTCGACTAAGATGTCGAGTTCCATCTTTACTTCCTTAGCCCATGAAGTGAATAGAATGAAAATGGTCCACGATGTTGTCAATGTCAACACTAGATGCGAAAACAGTACTATCATCTCCATACGACACTATCGAGACACAATATGGTGGTTCAGAAAGTGAGGCAAGATAAATATTGAAGAGTATGGGTGACAGTACTGCTCTTGTGGCACGCCCATTTTTATCTGCTACAGAGATATTTGGCAATCCAGGGTTTGACATCGTTGAGTAGAGTCTAGTTCGAAAATTCAGTATATTGCATGTTGTTAAAGCCGACAGCGGCGAAATTCCTTTAATTGTAAATCCATATAGATTTCTAATAGTAGACCAGAGAGATAGACTAACCAGTTGTTGTAGCGATGTTCATTTACGAAAATGTTTATCTCTTTCGTCAACTGTACATCATATTAGGGATTCTTCCTGCGTTGATAAAACGCATTCCCGCCTTGAGAATAGTTTCTCTCAAAACTGAGTTGAATAATGTCTGGGTTTGCAAGGAGGTTTGGGCAAGTAGCGACGAGCAGAGAATGGAGATGTCTGGGAAGTTTGAGCATCGTGCAGTTATTTTTGTAGAGAAGTCCTCATTTATTGCAGCGAAATCTGAGTCATCTGGTCAGCAATACTAATAACACGAGGATCATTCGGTAATTGGGAATACCAGCTCCTATGATGGACATTGAAATTGCCTAGTATTATTTTGTTATCACCTTGCAAGAGATGGGATATGCTTGGGTGATTACTGGCGCCGTTGCTGTTAACGGGCGGGATATATATTGACAATTTCTATTCGGTCGTTTCGGAACGGAGATCCATTTGTCGTTGAAAATATTTAAACAATTCCAATATAAAAAATTATTTAGTGTTTAGAACATGTATAAATCAATCAAATACAATTATGAAATGTTTATCAATATCTTTATTATTCAAAAAAACGAGTGGTCTTTCAAAATCTTTAACTACTTAAGGTATCATAGGAAAACCGTTGAATTCATCATTTATCTTCTCCAAAGTCCATATTCGAACTAGGAAGAACACTATGTTTAGAATTTGACCTCTAAACAGACCTTAGGTAGCTTGGAACCAATATAAAGTACACTGTCGAGTGGTATAGGAAGAATACTTAATTTCGATATTTACAAATAGAGTGGATAGTGTAAGCTTTATTGAATAAATATCAATATTATGCAATTCTAAATGAAATTTACACAGTTGTCAAAACTCAGTATAAAAAATAACCGTCTCCGCAGCCGCAATATTGTATTTGTACCCTTAGTTCGTTTCATATTGAATTTCATATGATGATATAATTTTCAGGGTCGGAAAATTATGTTCCAAACACTGTTTGCAAATCCTAGTATGCTGATATTATTTGGCGCTTAAACTGTTAAACAAAATTAACTGAGTACTCAAAAACAACTTTTCACTAGTTAGTTTATATCTATGTAAATAATTATATAATATAATTATAGTAAATTTCTCGATAAAAACGAATTCACATAATTTTTCTCTTTTTAAAACATAGTACACAAATATAATGGAATTTAATTTTATTAGAAATCTTTTAATATTCCACAGATTACTATTCTGTTAAATTATTTATTTAATACAATTCTAATAAATTAAAAAAATATTTTTTTTGCGTTTTTTACGATTGTAATTTAATATAAATGCTATGGGCGTTTTAAACTCTTATTCATTTAAAATATGTTTATTTTTCTAAATTTTACATTCAAATAAAAATTCGAAGATTCTCGGTTTTTGAAACTGATTCGATTTACAAAACAGACTTAAAAATGCGTATAAAATTTATAAGAAATACATTTTTATATTAATATTTATAATATATTATATATGTATAAAATATATGTATATTTCTACCTATATTCATAATATTTTTATTAATTATAATTTGATTTAATTTTAGACAACCGAGAAAGAGATATCTGAAGAAAATAAGGACAAAGATGAATCAAAGTGAAGATAAAAAATTAACCTTTTAAATTCTGTAAAGGAAAAGCATTTATTATACATTTACCTACTGCATTAAATAATTGGAGCATTATATATATATATACTGAGTTAGCATAAAATTATAAAAAATATACTCATAAGAAACATTAGTTAAAAGAAAACTTCTGACGATTA
This sequence comes from Lucilia cuprina, assembly GCF_022045245.1. Lineage (NCBI taxonomy): Eukaryota > Metazoa > Arthropoda > Insecta > Diptera > Calliphoridae > Lucilia > Lucilia cuprina. Next base: position 28,676,039 of record NC_060953.1, read on the forward strand.
AAGATGATTCATAATTTATCAATTTCGTAAAAATTGTATGTTATCCATAATGATCACAAAAAACTTGAAATGGCATTAATATATTTATTTCATAAAAATAATCATAATCGTGTGCAAATATTATATTTTAATTTTTATTTAACCTTAAGGTATTTTATACAATATTTTTATTTTTTTATTGTGTCTTTTTAAATATAATTATTTAGGTATTAATATACATAAACCTTTCTAAATTTCATCTGTAATTTTTAAAACCCATTCCGCACGAACCACATATTTTAAAATGCTCAAACTGCAAAGTTCATTATAAAACATATACGTATAATTAAAATATTTGCAGAATTTTTACATACATGTGTATTGTAACAACACACTAGATCGTTAATAAGTTTTCATACATAAATAGATATAAAGAGTACATATATTTCATCATCACATTACGGACATGTAGATTAATACAAGTTTGTTTATGAAATAAAAATAATAAAGTTATGTTGTAAGATTTTTTATTATAAATATTTGTATTGTAGTTCAGTGTTTTATATAAAAACATATAACAAAAATACACCTTAAATAAAATGATAAATAAAAACAGCTTTCTAATAAACATATTAAAGATTGTTTTAATTTGTTATACGCATTCTATACTGTGCAATTTGGACTAATACTCGGCCTACTTACCTTACCTTGTTTTTACAAATGTCTAAAATTTGCAGATACAGTGTAAGTCAAAACATATTAGACGTAAGTAACATATCACATATTAATCGAATAAAATAAATTTATCATCATAAAGAAAAATTAGATTTCTAAAAATTGAACTCGAATATTTATAATAACCAGTGTTGACAGGTCAGACTTTTTGATGCTAAATTTAGCCTCGGCTTTTTTATCCCTTTTCCGTTTTCTTATTTAGCCATAAAAAGGTTAAAATTATATTATAATTTTAACAGTTACATTAGACAAATTTTTAGATTTCATACATATAGGCGAAACTGAAGCGGTTTTCAAATAAGTCGGAAAATAACCGACTCTTTTTAGATCCTTATGGTCCTGTTATGTTACCCTGTAACGGATCCTGCGAAAAAACATGCCTATAGGACACGTCCGTGTTTGACATTGTATGTATGTCAATATTAGATAGAGCCGCAAGTTCATGTAATATTGGACTTCCTATAAATATTTACCAATGCAGGACAGAGGAAGTGTTCTAGGGTTTCCTTTTTTGACAACTCCGTGCGCACCTAGTTTACTGTATGTACACTTAGTCTCATCCTGGAAATCCCCACCAAATATATAGACCTTCGCTCATCATAGAAAGGCTAGGTTCAATCTAGTTAACCTCTATTTTTATAGCTGTGATTTCAGCCTTATTTGAGCGGGCAATGAACCACCCCGCGTAAGGAAGTTACGCGTTATTACAAAGAATACAATTTAAAATAGCATAATCTGGCTACAGGAGTTCATCTTAAAGAGATACAATCCAGCCTCGCTCCATTCCACAGGTTATCCAAAAGACATTGACATTAGTTTTACCAGATCTTGGTATCAGCCAGCATTATCACACTGAGTGGCGGACCTGGCTTCTTGAGATCTCGCCAGAACACCCCTATCAGCTTTTTACGGCTCATATCGCAGTTTGTATGGGATATGGAGCACTTAGCACTGTGTTCAAACATATTTGAACATTGTTTAAAATCTTATTTTGATGCATGGATTTGATCATAAAAACTATTTGATTAGTTCACTTGAGTTACAAATAAATATTTATCGCTTAGTTTTTTATGACAACTTTTAGTAATGATAACAATGCTAGTACTAAGATGCACATTAATTCTCTTGTTTTTGTAACGCATAGACATTATGAGATATAATTAGAAATAGAGCATATTCTTATCACTAGTGCACTTGAAAATCCACCCTTAAATGGAAATATGAAATTGATAAGATTGAATGTATAAAAAGAGTGCATGAGGTCTTATCTTAGACATAGATTTAATTTGCATTTAATACTTACTGTGAAGTTTGGAGTCAAAGAATAAATAAGAAGTGAAACGCTGTCAAAAAGTACCTAAGTCTACTGTCAGTCGGTACCTAACTCTAAAAATGTATTAGTAGAATTCTCAAGCCAACATAGTTGCAAAAATCAGATTTAAAAATTAAAAAAAAATATTATTTCATTTGAATTTATATTTTAAAAGATTTCTTTAAATATTTTGCAACATAATTTATCTATAAACATTATATATGAACGTATCTTTGCTTTTTAATCTGCAATATTGAAATAATAATTAAGTTAGTTGAAATATTTTTTTCTTGTACCATACGAAAATTTACAACATTGTTCTTTTTTCGTTTTAATTTCAACAACAAAAATTAAATGTCAAATAAATAAAAAAAATATTTTTTTCGTTTGTAAAAAATTAAATCTTTTCGGGCTGTTAAATATATCTAAAGTGTACAAAAAAATAATAAAATATAACGTTAAGTGATAAAAAATATTTTCAAGTTCTATAAGCCACGAATTTTTGCGACAAAGTTTTGAAGTTTGTAGAGAGAGTAAGTTTCTTACATATGTGTTGGAGTTACACAGAACTCGTCTGTGAGAAGAGCGTAACGTTGTTGTTGTAAAAAAATGACAACGTTTCATTTCTTAGTATTCAGTGTTTGGAGTGTTGCCTCACCACATATGATTTTCAGACATGAACAAAAATTTCGCATGTTATTTCCCACTTTCTCATTTCTATAATTAAAATTCCGCAAGAAAAAAACTCAATTATTTTCTGCGTTTATTAAGCTATGTCCGTCTTTTTAAACCTTGTTGTTAAACTACAGATCGAAATTTGAAGATAATTGAATAAAGTTCGGTACATGATCTGTCATTATAATAAGGTAGAAACTTATTAAACATTATTAAATCAGTCCATTATTTTACCTAGAACTCACTCAATTTTGTTAAATTTACAAGTTATTTGACAAAAATAGGCAGAGCTAACTTTAGCATGAGCTTTAAAAATGCTACCAATTTTTGTAAAATAGAACTAATACCCCATTTATTCAACCACGAAATCTAATACTTATGAGATTTCGAGCCAAATCTAATTGATTTTTACTAGATTTCCCATACAAAACAAAATCTACTTCGTAACTATATTTAAATTCTACTCAAAATCTAATAGTTTTTAGCAATGCAAAAAAAAAACAAAAGAAACAAAAAAACTTTATTTGTCAACAAAATTTTATTGATTGAAAAACATGAATGAAAAGTTTTTTTTTTTAAATAGAAGGTAATATTATATTTAAATATCTAATCTTTTTAATATAAGTAAAATGTTAACAAATATCCAATTTTTCCTTCTTATTTTTCACATTAAGCTCCATTTTTCAGAAATGTTCGAAAAATGAAATCTTCCTAAATGCCAAAAATAACAAGTGTAAAAGGTCTAGATTTTTTAAAAGATTTTAAACGAAATCTACTAGATTTCGTGTATGTGTAAATGGAGTATAAGTCACCATACAAAATCCTCTTCAGAAATCTAATTGTCCACAATTCACACACACATATCTTTTAAGTAAACATAAATTTCGTCATGATATTTTGTGAAGATCGGTTCATATATGACCATAGTCCCATGTAAACATTTTTTAATAAATAATATTAATATATTGCAAAAATACATAATTAAAATTGAACTTTATTAACCAAAATCTTAATTCTAAAATAAAAAGTTTAATCTTCCAATCCTTTTTTAATTCTCAGGAATTTATTCAAAGGCTTTCAGTTTGTTTTCATTCATTCGTATACTGAAATCATTCAAGTTTTATTTACATTCCAAATTGAATTACGATATTTTTACTTAATTCAATTTGTATTAGATTAAACGTAATCATCAGGATATAAAGAAATGCTTGCCGATGAAACACAAAATTAGTTTACATTCAACTAAAAAATATATGTTGTCATTCCGAGTGTAATTTCTTTAATTCAAATCAGCTCCAAATTAAATTCACTATTTAAATTCAGTTATTTAAAACTTTATAATATAAAAAAAACTTTATAAGAAAAAACACTTTAACTTGTTTTCTGTGTTTTAAATATCCGTTTGGCATCCCCAGTGTGTATTTACATTAGATCCAATTTAATGAATGATGCCGTGTTATATATTATATTATATACATGTCGAAAAAATATATTCTCCTAATGTACTAAACACTTACATCTACTTATGTATTCGTAAGTATGTATAAATTTCTTTTCAATAAGTAGTCAATATTTATATCTAAAACATCAGTGAGATTGCATGACAAATAATTGGATTTTTTATTTATTTGTAATATTGAATTGGCGTTTAGCACGAATGGTAGTTCAATGAACGTTTACAAAATTCAATAAGTTTTATTTCTGTATACCTTACAATAAATTTAGTTTAAAAGCTTACTCTTAAGAAAACAGTCAGTTCTTTTTGACATAAAAAATTCCAAATACTTATTTAAAAATCATGTCAAATAACTTATTTTTTTTAAGTTTGGCTGATATATTTTCTGTTTATCCGCAAATATTTCAAGAAATAATAGCAGATCAAGAACATTTTGCTCAAATATATTTGCCAAGTGATACCGAATGGCAGGATAAAATGTACTATATGTTACTGGAAGTACAAAAAAATGTAAACGAGGCTCTAGAAAGTGGCAAGTGAGTATACGTAGTATTTATCTTTACAAATCCTTCATAAGGAATTTTCTTTGCAAATTTTAACGTTAGAGATGAAGATGCCAATCATCATTGTACAAAATTACGTTGTAATCTAAATCAGCAATAATGGGATAATTGGCCAGCGCAATAGACCTGACTTTTATTTTATTTGTATAACCTTAGCATCATTATGGTGGCTTTATATTAAATAAATATGATTACCAAGATATCTTACATGGCTTTGATCTGAAATTTTGACATTGTTTATCTGTATTGTATGACCGTTATATTGCATGAAAGTAACCACTTACCTATTAACATACTTTTTAATAACATCTACATATCGTTTTGATTACATAAAAGTACTTTAATAACGTCTTATTAATTATGTTTAAGATAAAAACTTTCTAAATCATTAGTCAACTATATATAAAAGTTGTATTCATATTGACTTTTTATACAACTCTAAGATCATCAAAATTGGATTTTGAAAGCACAGAGGCCAATACAGAATACATAAGTGGCATACATTATATAATAAGCTCGACTTGTGATCTATCATATTGACATAAAATCGTCAATAACTTCGAATTAAACCGAACTTATTGTGGAAATAATTTCGATCTGTAAGCACTCATATACATATATTACTTATCATAAATAGTTTTTTTATTCAGAAAATTCATATTTTGATCTGTGGCAGTTGAAAACATTTAAAGTATTATTTTAGTGTCATGAAGTAGTGCGACTCTCAAAGCCTCATCATCGTGTTAAAGAAACACGGAAATTGTGAATATGTAATTGTGAATCAATTAAGAAATTTGCCTATGTAAAATTTTATAAATTTTAAAAAAAACTTTATCTGAACAATTATTTTTAGCAAAATAAAGCAATTTTTTTTTTGTGAATGTATTGTTAATTTTTTAGGTCAATGAAGTATTTTGCTTTTTTAGGTTTTTTTTTGTAATTTTTTTGCTATTTTACAATTTTGAAAAAAAATCGTTATGTTATACTTTTTTATTCAATAAAGCATTAAATTTTAAATCGGACATAAAACTGATTACTTTTGATTTCATGAGACCAATCCATTTTTATAGTTTAAAAAACTAATTATTGGAATTTATGACAACACCGATTAAAATATCAGTTTAAAAGCTATGAATACAATTGGAAGAAATGTGTTAAACTTTGTTGTTTGAAATATGTTTTTTGGGGACCAAATGGTTTCATGTTATTTATTGGTTATCTGAACTTAAAACGGAATTCTATTATACTAGTTCTTCAAACTATGAGATGAAACATTTATAAAAAAATGTTGTAGGATATAGATTATGATTACAATTTCAGTCTTTTTGAGCTTTTCAATGTTAAAAAATAATAAAAAATTTTATTTTTGGAGCATATATTTTAAATTTTAAGAGCATTTTTTGAGTTTTTTACGGCATATTTAAAGCGCTTAAACACTTTTTTAGAGCATGTTTTCGGTTTCCCTGGTTATTATTATCTACATAATTTGACAAATACACTTCAAAATTCCTTATATTAAGTTCTTGAGGAAGAAATGAAATAGGACTCCAAAATTGTGTAGTGAAAAAAATACCCCAATTTGTGTTTTTTATTTTTGGGCCACTTTTCTTTAAATTTCATTTTCTTTACATTTAATTAAAATGTTAAATTTTTGAAATTATAAAATTTTTCCAAAAAAGCATACAAAAATTTGAGGTAAAATTTAATTTACATATACGAAAAATTGGCTTCAAAAAATAACTCCCCAAAACAAAAATGTAATAACTCCCTAAAAATTTGTTCAGAAAACAAAAACAACGAAATTTGGGGATATAATTAGTTTTTGGCGAATTATATCACATGTAAAATGGGGAGTTATTTCATTATGAAATATATCCTCAAAATTCAAAAATGAAATAAATCCGTAAATATATTTTTGGGGAGTTATTATACCCTACACCACTTAAAGTATACCAATCGGCTTAGAATCATTTTCTGAGTTGATTAAGCTATGTCTGTCCGTCCGTCTGGCTGGCTGTCCATGTAAACCTTGTGCGCAAGCATAGGCCGCAATTTTCAAAATAATTGGATGAAATTGGGGTGATTTTTCTTAAAAAATAGGCGTCATGAAATAACTCCCCAAAACAAAAATGAAATAAGTACTCATTTGGGGACTTATTTCATTAGGAAATAATTCCCAATTTAAAAATGAAAAAAAGCCCCAATGAAATGAAACAACTTTCAAAATTAAAATGAAATAATACCCCATTTTTGTGGATTTTTTATATGAAACAAATCCGTAATTTTAAAATGAAATAAGTTCCCATTTAAAAATAACAAATTATAGAACAAGTCGGTTTTATAGACATTTCTAAGAAAATGTAGTTTGCTCATACTTTCGAGTAGGACTTCAATGTTTAATACATTTCAGTTTAATCGCTTAATAAAAATTCTCTTAATAGACGGCCTGCGGCCGGGCGCAAGGACATTTTTACTCTATGGTATGTCCAACAACGGCTTCGCTTAATAAATATTTCCTAAATAGCCGGCCTACGGCCGGACGCAAGGACTTACCTGTCTATAATATGACCAACATCGGCTTCGCTTAGTAAAGATTTCCTAAATAGTCGGCCTAAGGCTGAACACTCTTGATACAGGGAGAGTGTATTCTTAGCGAAGCCGGTGTCCAATGTACCCCAGAGGATAAAACCCTTGTGACCGGCCGAAGGCCGGCTATCAGAAATATATTATTTTATTTCGTGCGATAACAGTAATATAATGAAATAACTCCCCAAAAATATTTTAGGGATTTATTTAATTTTTGAATTTTGAGGAATTATTTCATAATGAAATAACTCCCCATTTCAAATGTGAAATAATGCTCCAAAAAACGAATTAAATCCCCAAATTTCGTTGTTGTTGCTTTCTGAACAAATTTTTAGGGAGTTATTTCATTTTTGTGTTGGGGAGTTATTTCATGACGCCTAAAAAATGTTAGGGTTATACTTCATAATGAATTTTGACCCCAACATTGGGTCAATTTTTCGTTTTATATTTTGGGGCCATAGTTCGCAGCGCCATTTGGATCACTTTTCATATTATCCTTGGGGCAATATTTCACTTATTTTGGCGTTAATTTTTATTTAAAAATTGGGCCTTTATTTCATAATGCAATATTGCCCTAAAACTAGGGCTACCTTTTCTTTATGTCTTTACATGTTTTTGAAATGTGTTTTTTAACATATTATTGAGAAGTTTTTTCTTAAAAAAAATTATAAATTAAAAAAATATAAAAATAAGGCATATAATAAGATCTAAAAACCTCAAATAATAATAATAATAATAATAATAATAATAATAATAATAATATATGTATATGTGTATGTATATGAAATTTTTTATAAAAAATCTTTTTTTTTTAATTTCGAGTTAAAATAGTAAAATCGTCAAAAAGCTATTTTTGACAATAAAAATCGTCAAAATGAGGATAAATCTGGAACAGTGAACAGTGCACAGTTTGGTAGAATTTTTTGGAAATAAATCTGGCATTTCTAAACGGCTGATCCGATAGGGATAAAATTTGGCGTGAGCGTAACCAAGGAGTATTCGAGTTTAAGTTTTGAAGATGAACCCCTCAGATGCCCCAGGGACGGCGGTGTGGCGGCTCAAAGTAGGGTACCTACGACATGCAAAATTTTTAAACTCGTGCCATTTTTTTGTTTTTCATCCAAATACAAAGATTTTTATATTTTCTCTTGTAATATTCAAGTTATAGGCATTTAAAAATTTAGTAATACAAAATTTACCATACCTTGGTCCGCCTTTTTTTGCATACCGGGCGTAATTTTGGACCAAACGGATACAACAACGGAAGACAACAATAATATACAAAATATTTCAGATCAATATCATTTACAGATCCAAAAATATACGTTTTTCAATTCAAAAAATTTTAGATTTTTGTCGTTTTTTTGCCAAAAATGTGTCTTAACTCTTTTATTAATAAAAAAATTCTTTAAGAACATATCACAATTTTATAGTTTTCTAAAAGGTATCCTATTTTTTTAAAATGTTGTCATTGAATCCTTCCGAATATGACCTATTTTTTATCAAAACATCAACTTTGGGCGACAAAGGGAAAACTGAAAGCAGTTTTGGAAACCTCAATACGATTTCTATTTCCAAAATTATTATTCCCAGCCCTGAAAGAAATGTGGACCCTATGGGCAAAAAAGTAAAAATTCCATTTTTGGGAATTGTGGGATGCCCTTTGACCTTTTCAATTTTCTTATTTGAAATGACAAATTTAACAAGCGTTGAAAATTTCATTGAGTTTTGTTCATAAATAAAGATTTTGTCATATATTACATATTTGTTTAATTTATAAAAGTATGATTTATATAAAAAATTTAATAGGGTCGCAGATATCTACAACAATTTAGTCCACATTTATCCCTTTATAACATTTTTTAGTTAGATATGGAAATTCTCGACCCTTTACAAAAAATTTCAAGCCAATATCTCAATTACATTCAAAAATATGTTCATTTAAACCTGTGTTCTTTAATTTCATCTTTTTCATATTTTAGTATTAAATATAACAGAACATATTTAAATCTTATATTTACCTATTTTCTATTTGTTTGCTTATCCTTATAATTGAAAGATCCCATTATGCTTAAATTTTCAGAAATTTATAACTATTTTTTACCTCAATTTTTTCGACAGATCATTTCGTTCTGTTTCGTTTATGATCATGTAGGTAAAAATATAATTTCGTTTCATTCACTAATAAGAAATATCAATGACTGAATTACAGGTTATAGTAATATAGTTCTAAATGTTAATAGGTAGACAATTCGTAATTTTTTACTTTGGAATACCTGTATCGGAAATGACAAGAATTGGTATATAAGTAAACTTCTCAATGAAGATTACATTAAAGTACGAAGAGTTGTGTTCCGTTTTATGGAGTGTATCTTCAAAAGGGCCAGAAAGAATTGAAGACATTTCAAATTATATAAAAACTACATATAGTAGAAAAGTAGACAAAACAGGCATATCAAAAATTAAAAACTTTTTGATGTAAAAAGTAAGTCTGTGGATGGAAATCAAAAGAAATTTCGATTAAAATTTTGTAGTTGGATGGAAGACTTATGTTCAAGGTAAAAAAAGAGGGTCACACAAAAACTTTTTTCAATATCAAATGATATACATTTAACTGATACATTTAACGAAATGCTGAAAAAGGAAAACCAACCTATGGATACCGTACATATTGCAACTATTCTTCCTAATGTATCACCAAAACGATTTAAGCGAATAGTGGAAAGTATACCATCATCACAATCAATTTTTACTGAAGAGGAAGCAATAGCGCTTATGTTGGAACTGGGTCTAAGTCCAAATAAGTACCAAATATTAAGGAAAGCTCTGTATGAAAAAGGACACAATATATTACCATCATACAATATATTACCATCATACACAATATATTACCATCACCTATTGCTGTTAATGATGTGGAAGCTTGTATTGATATATCATCTTTGCTCGAAAACACAGCATCAAGAATTGTGTCAGACTTTTCAGAAGACCAACTAAGGAAAATTCATAACTGTGATGTTGTCTTAATGTGTAAGTGGGGATGTGACGGTTTATCAGCACTTCCAGAATACAAACAAGCTTGTGGAAGTCGGACATTAGCAGACTACAAAAGTGTATTTATGTCATCATTGGTGCCATTACGAATTCGTTCATATTCCCTTAATCCATCATCGTTAAGCATCGGAAATTCATTTGAAGATATAAGGATCAATACAACTCCGGGTTCAAAAAATTTTTGTAGACCCATTGGATTTGAATATATAAAGGAGTCAAAGAAAACAACAAATGATTTAGTGGAACATTTAAAAGATGAAATAAATGCACTGGAGCCCATTTGCATAAAAATAAAGTAATTCTCTATTAACGTATCATATCAGCTAAGCTTAACAATGATTGATCGAAAGGTCAGCAATGCCATAACAGAAACTTCTTCCTTCTGGAGATGCTCAATATGTAATGAGAAAAAAGTCGCAATTCTCAATTATAAACAAAAGCAGAAGTATTAATGAAGAAGTCCTATCTTTCGGAATTTCACCACATCATGCCAAAATACGATTTTTGGATTACTTTTTACACATAGCATACGACCTCAAATATAGAAGTGTGCCAAAGAATCTTACTAAATCAACAAAAAATAATGAAGAATTAAAAGAACTGAGAGCTGCGGAAAAAAGCAGAATCCAAGAAGAATTTAAAGTTCAGATGGGATTAAACATCGACAAACCACTTCCAAGTTGCGGTAGTACAAATGACGGTAATACGGCGAGAAGGTTTTTCGTGATTTTGAAATTACTTCAAAAATAACTGGAATCGACAAGGAGTTGCTTCGAAGAGTTAACACTATTTTAATGGCACTGAATAGTAAACATAAAATTAATGGAAATCGATTTGGGGAGTATACATCTGAAATTTCTAAATTACTTGTATCTCTGTATCCATGGAGGGAACTAACACCAACAGTACACAAAGTATTGTGTCATGGTCAAATAATAATTGAATCGAATATTCTTCCACTTGGAGAGTTTACAGAAGAAGCCCAGGAAGCAAGGAATCGAGATTTTAAGCATGTTCAACTTTTCAGCTCAAGAAAATGCTCCAGGCAATCACAGAATGAAGATATTTTTAATAGTTTACTTCTATCTTCTGATCCTGTTTTTTCAACTATGCGAAAAAGATGGATTTGTTATGAAACTCTATCATCTCAAAACGAGGAAGATTTAAAGGACTTATATTACCTTCTGGATATGTATACCGATATGACAGATTATTTTATAGAAAATAGGAAAATAGGAATTAACTATATAAGTAGGTTGTAAGAATTAATTGTATTATGTTTAAGATAAACAGTTTAAATAAAAAAGCAATTATAATAACTGATGCTTTTGTATTAAATTGTGTTTTATATTTTCGGTGGGCGGGAAAGGTGGTTTGTGTGGGGTGATTTAGGTGTTGTTGTGCGTGGCTCATAATAAAATTATAATTTTTTATTGCATATACAAAAAAATTGTCCAAATATTTCATTCAACAGCAAATGTATGTTCTGTCATACTTAATACTAAAATATGAAAAAGATGAAATTAAAGGACACAGGTTTAAATGAACATATTTTTGAATGTAATTGAAATTTTTTGTAAAAGGTCGAGAATTTCCATATCTAACTAAAAAATGATATTAAGGGATAAATATGGACTAAATTGTTGTAGCTATCTGCGACCCTATTAAAATTTTGATATAAATCATAGTTTTAGAAATTAAACAAATATGTTATATATGACAAAATCTTTATTTATAAACAAAACTCAATGAAATTTTCAACGCTTGTTAAATTTGTCATTTCAAATAAGAAAATGCAAAAAAAAAATTGAAAAGGTCAAAGGGCATCCCCCAATTCCAAAAATAGGAATGAAAATCCCAAAAATGTGATTTTTTACATTTTTGCCCATAGGGTCCATATTTCTTTCAGGGCTGGGAAAATATTTTTGGAGTAATTAGAAATCATATTGAGGTTTCTAAAACTGCTTTTAGTTTTCTGATCCCAGCTTTGGGATTTTAGAACATGTCGCCCAAAGTTGAAGTTTTGAAAAAAAAATTGGTCATATTCGGAAGGACACAGTGGCAATATTTTCAAAAAATAGGACAAGTTTTTTACGCCAAAGCGTTCTGCGTAAAGATACCTTTTAGAAAACTATAAAATTGTTATATGTTCTTAAAGAAAATTTTATTTTATTAATAAAAGAGTTAAGACACATTTTGGGCAAAAAAAACGGCAAAAATCTAAAATTTTTTGAATTTTTAAATTAAAAAACGTATATTTTTGGATCTGTAAATGATATTGATCTGAAATTTTTTGTATATTATTGGAAATTTTGTTGGTTTAGATAGCTATTTATACAATCTTTCGAAATAAAATTACAAAAAATTTAATAAAATATTTTTGATTTTTTTAATCAAGAACATTTTTGACTTTTTTCAAAATGGGCCCTTCTTATCTTTTTAAGAAAGCTTAAGTCTTTTCCTAAGCGACCTATATGGTCGCTTAGTGGGATGCGAGTGGGATATCTATCAAAAAAAATATTTTGTAACTCAAGATTTAAAATTTTTGAATTTTTTTTTGCAACATCAAAAACTATGTTGACTTTTTTTAAAAAAATAGACCCATTTTTTTTCTCAAAAGAAAGCTTATGTGTTTTCCTTTAACACCCTTTTTGTCGCTTAGTGGGATGCGGGTGGGATATCTATAAAAAAATATTTTGTAACTCAAGATTTAACATTTTTGAATTTTTTTGCAAAATCAAAAACTTTGTTGACTTTTTTTAAAAAAAATGGACCCATTTCTATAAAAAAAATGTTTTTTAACTCAAGACATGCAATTTTTTACTTTTTTTTTGAAAAATAAAAAACCTTTTTGACTTTTTTCCAAAATGGACTCTTTTTTTATTATTTTTTTCTCAAAAGGAAGCTTAGGTCTTTTCCTTTAAAACCTTTTTGGTCGCTCAGTGAGATGCGAGTGCACAGTGGGGCAGAATGGAAATTTTTTGGAAATAAATCTGGCATTTCTAAACGGCTGATCCGATCGGGATAAAATTTGGCGTGAGCGTAGCCAAGGAGTATTCGAGTTTTGAAGATGAACCCCGCAGATGCCCCAGGGACGGAGCTGTGGCGGCTCAAAGTGGGGTACCTACGACATGTAAAATTTTTAAACTCGTGCCATTTTTTTGTTTTTCACCCAAATACAAAGATTTTTATATTTTCTGAAGTGCTCGACATGCTTGGACATACTACTTATCTCTTATAATATCCGAGTTATAGGCAGTTAAAAATTTAGTGATACAAAATTTACCATACGTTGGTCCGCCTTTTTTTGAATACCGGGCGTAATTTTGGATCAATTTTTTCTTGGTAGTTAGACAACAAAATTTCCAATAATATACAAAAAATTTCAGATCATTATCATTTACAGATCCAAAAATATACGTTTTTTAATTTAAAAATTCCAAAAAAATTAGATTTTTGCCGTTTTTTTGCCCAAAATGTGTCTTAACTCTTTTATTAACAAAATAAAATTTTCTTTAAGAACATATAACAATTTTATAGTTTTCTAAAAGGTATCTTTACGCAGAACGCTTTGGCGTAAAAAACTTGTCCTATTTTTTGAAAATGTTGCCACTGCGTCCTTCCGAATATGACCGACATGTTCTAAAATCCCAAAGCTGGGATCAGAAAACTGAAAGCAGTTTCGGAAACCTCAATATGTTTTCTATTTACTCTAAAAGTATTTTCCCAGCCCTGAAAGAAATGTGGACCCTATGGGCAAAAATGTAAAATAATCCCATTTTTGGAATTTTCATTCCTATTTTTGGGAATTGCGGGATGCCCTTTGACCTTTTCAATTTTTTTTTTTTTGCATTTTCTTATTTGAAATGACAAATTTAACAAGCGTTGAAGATTTAATTGAGTTTTGTTTATAAATAAAGATTTTGTCATATATTACATATTTGTTAAATTTCTAAAACTATGAGCTACAACAATTTAGTCCATATTTCTCGACCCTTTACACAAAATTTCAAGCCAATATCTCAATTACATTCAAAAATATGTTCATTTAAACCTGTATCCTTTAATTTCATATTTGTCATATTTTAGTATTAAATATGACAGATTTAAATCTTATATTTACCTATTTTCTACTTGTTCGCTTATCCTTATAATTGAAAGTTCCTATCACTGAACACTAAGAAGTGAAACCCTGTCATTTTTTTACAACAATTACGTTACGCTCTTCTCACAGACGAGTTCTGTGTAACTCCAACACATATGTAAGAAACTTACTCTCTCTCCAAACTTCAAAACTTAGTCGCGAATATTCTTGGCTTATAGAACTTGAAAATATTTTTTATCACTTAACGTTATATTTTATTATTTTTTTGCACACTTTAAATATATTAAATAGCCCGAAAAGATTTAATTTTTTACAAACGAAAAAAATATTTTTTATTTTTTTGACATTTAATTTTTTTGGTTGAAATTAAAAAGAAAATAGAACAATGTTGTAAATTTTCGTATGGTACGAAAAAAAATATTTCAACTAACTTAATTATTATTTCAATATTGCAGATTAAAAACCAAAGATACGTTCATATATAATGTTTATAGATAAATTATGTTGCAAAATATTTAAAGAAATCTTTTAAACTATAAATTGAAATGTAATAATTTTTTTTCTAAATTTTTAAATCCGATTTTTTGCAACTATGTTGGCTTGAGAATTCTACTAATACATTCTTAGAGTTAGGTACCGACTGACAGTAGACTTAGGTACTTTTTGACAGCGTTTCACTTCTTATTTATTCTTTGGTTCCTATTATGCTTAAATTTTCAGAAATTTATAACAATTTTTTAAACATAAGCTTTCTGTTGAGAAAAAAAATAAAAAATGGGTCTATTTTTTAAAAAAAAAGTCAACAAAGTTTTTGATGTTGCAAAAAAAATTAAAAAATTTAAATCTTGAGTTACAAACGAGTTTAAGTTTTGAAGATGAACCCCGCAGATGCCCCAGGGACGGAGCTGTGGCGGCTCAAAGTAGGATACCTACGACATGTAAAATTTTTAAACTCGTGCCATTTTTTTGTTTTTCACCCAAAAATTGGACATACTACTTATCTCTTATAATATTCGAGTTATAGGCATTTAAAAATTTAGTGATACAAAATTTACCATACCTTGGTCCGCCTTTTTTTGAATACCGGGCGTAATTTTGGACCAAATGGACTCAATTTTTTCTTGTTAGTTAGACAACAAAATTTCCAATAATATACAAAAAATTACAGATCAATATCATTTACAGAATATACGTTTTTTAATTTAAAAATTCAAAAAATTTTAGATTTTTGCCGTTTTTTTGCCCAAAATGTGTCTTAACTCTTTTATTAATAAAATAAAATTTTCTTTAAGAACATATAACAATTTTATAGTTTTCTAAAAGGTATCTTTACGCAGAACGCTTTGGCGTAAAAAACTTGTCCTATTTTTTGAAAATGTTGCCACTGCGTCCTTCCGAATATGACCTATTTTTTATCAAAACTTCAACTTTGGGCGACATGTTCTAAAATCCCAAAGCTGGGATCAGAAAACTGAAAGCAGTTTTGGAAACCTCAATATGATTTCTATTTACTCCAAAAGTATTTTCCCAGCCCTGAAAGAAATGTGGACCCTATGGGCAAAAATGTAAAAAATCCCATTTTTGGGATTTTCATTCCTATTTTTGGGAATTGCGGGATGCCCTTTGACCTTTTTAATTTTTTTTGCATTTTCTTATTTGAAATGACAAATTTAACAAGCGTTGAGGATTTCATGAGTTTTTGTTCATAAATAAAGATTTTGTCATATATTACATATTTGTTAAATTTCTAAAACTATGCTTTATATCAAAATTTTAATAGGGTCGCAGATAGCTACAACAATTTAGTCCATATTTATCCCTTAATATCTTTTTTTAATTAGATATGGAAATTCTCGGCCCTTTACAAAAAATTTCAAGCCAATATCTCAATTACATTCAAAAATATGTTCATTTAAACCTGTATCCTTTAATTTCATATTTTTCATATTTTAGTACTAAATATGACAGAACATGTTTAAATCTTATATTTACCTATTTTCTATTTGTTTGCTTATCCTTATAATTGAAAGGTCCTATTATGCTTAAATTTTCAGAAATTTCTAACTATTTTTTACCTCAATTTTTTCAACAGATCATTTCGTTCTGTTTCGTTTATGATAATGTAGGTAAAAATATACAGGTAATGATAATTTCGATGCATTCACTAATAAGAAATATCAATGACTGAATTACAGGTTATAGTAATATAGTCCAAAATGTTAATAGGTAGACAGTTCGTAATTTTTTACTTTGGAATACCTGTATCGGAAATGACAAGAATTGGTATATAAGCATCATTAACAGCATCAAGAATTGTGTCAGACTTTTCAGAAGACCATCTAAGGAAAATTCATAACTGTGATGTTGTCTTAATGGGTAAGTGGGGATGTGACGGTTTATCAGCACTTCCAGAATACAAACAAGCTTGTGGAAGTCGGACATTAGCAGACTACAAAAGTGTATTTATGTCATCATTAGTGCCATTACGAATTCGTTCATATTCCCTTAATCCATCATCGTCAAGCATCGGAAATTCATTTGAAGATATATGTATCAATACAACTCCGGGTTCAAAAATTTTTGTAGACCCATTGGATTTGAATATATAAAGGAGTCAAAGAAAACAATAAAAGATTTAGTGGAATAATTAAAAGATAAAATAAATGCACTGGAGCCCATTTGCATAAAAATAAAGGAATTCTCTATTTACGTATCATATCAGCTAAGCTTAACAATGATTGATGGAAAGGTCAGCAATGCCATAACAGAAACTTCTTCCTTCTGGAGATGCTCAATATGTAATGAGAAAAAGTCGCAATTCTCAAATATAAACAAAAGCAGAAGTATTAATGAAGAAGTCTTTCGGAATTTCACCAATTCATGCCAGAATACGATTTTTGGATTACTTTTTACACATAGCATATGATCTCAAATATAGAAGTGTGCCAGAGAATCTTACTAAATCAACAAAAAATAATGAAGAATTGAAAGAACTGAGAGCTGCGGAAAAAAGCCGAATCCAAGAAGAATTTAAAGTTCAGATGGGATTAACATCGACAAACCACTCCAAGTTGCGGTAGTACAAATTACGGTAATACGGCGAGAAAGTTTTTTCGTGATTTTGAAATTACTTCAAAAATAACTGGAATCGACAAGGAGTTGCTTCGAAGAGTTAACACTATTTTAATGGCACTGAATAGTAAACATAAAATTAATGGAAATCGATTTGAGGAATATACATCTGAAATTTCTAAATTACTTGTATCTCTGTATCCATGGAGGGAACTAACACCAACAGTACACAAAGTATTGTGTCATGGTCAAATAATAATTGAATCGAATATTCTTCCACTTGGAGAGTTAACAGAAGAAGCCCAGGAAGCGAGGAATTGAGATTTTAAGCATGTTCAGCTTTTCAGCTTAGGAAAATGCTCCAGGCAATCACAGAATGAAGATATTTTTAATAGTTTACTTCTATCTTCTGATCCTGTTCTTTCAACTATGCGAAAAAGATGGATTTGTTATGAAATTCTATCATCTCAAAACGAGGAAGATTTAAAGAACTTATATTAACTTATGGATATGTATACCGTTATGACAGATTATTTTATAGAAAATAAGTAGTGTTAGGAATTAACTATATAAGTAATTAGGTTGTAAGAATTAATTATATTATGTTTAAGATAAACAGTTCAAATAAAAAAAGCTATTATACTAACTGATGAAATTGCATTAAATTGTGTTTTATATTTCGGTGGGCGGGAAAGGTGGTTTGTGTGGGGTGATTTAGGTGTTGTGCGTGGCTCATAATAAAATTATATTTTTTTATTGTATATACAATGTTATAGTCTTTTATAAAATAATTAAACTAAATAATTTTTAAAAATTGTCCAAATATTTTATTCAACACCAAATGTATGTTCTGTCATACTTAATACTAAAATATGAAAAAGATGAAATTAAAGGACACAGGTTTTAAATGAACATATTTTTGAATGTAATTGAGATATTGGCTTGAAATTTTTTGTAAAGGGTCGATAATTTCCATATCTAACTAAAAAAAGATATTAAGGGATAAATATGGACTAAATTGTTGTAGCTATCTGCGACCCTATTAAAATTTGAATTAAAAAACGTATATTTTTGGATCTGTAAATGATATTGATCTGAAATTTTTTGTATATTATTGGAAATTTTGTTGTCTAACTAACAAGAAAAAATTGAGTCCATTTGGTAAATTTTGTATCACTAAATTTTTAAATGCCTATAACTCTTTGTATTTGGGTGAAAAACAAAAAAATGGCACGAGTTTAAAAATTTTACATGTCGTAGGTACCCTACTTTGAGCCGCCACAGCAGATGCCCCGTCCCTGGGGCATCTGCGGGGTTCATCTTCAAAACTTAAACTCGAATACTCCTTGGCTATGCTCACGCCAAATTTTATCCCGATCGGATCAGTCGTTTAGAAATGCCAGATTTATTTCCAAAAAATTTCCATTCTGCCCCACTGTGTAACACCAAGAAAGGATTGACAAAAAAAGCAGCTAATAAAGGTGACAAATAAGGAGGATAAAAGTATGGATATTTGAACATTTAAAAACTTCATAAATTAAGTGTAAAAATAGTTATTATATAAATTGATCTTTTGTGATTAAGATTAAATTTTACTAAATTATTCATCTTTTTATTTTTATTATATATTAAATTAATTATTATTACAAATAAATAGCAAAATTAAATTATTCAACATTTCCATAGAAAAAAAGTGATTTTTATTCCTTAGGTTAACATATTATGGGTATTACAGTATCGAGGCTATGAAATTTTAGTTGGGTATGTTACATACCATCGGAAAGGCTAATGTGTCTAGTTTCTCTGCGTAAGTTTAATTTTTAAGGTTTACACACAAATATGAAAAAAATTAAAATAGTGCAAATTTAAAAACCTTTGTCTTGAGTTACAAAACATTTATTTTGATAGATATCCCACTCGCATCCCACTAAGCGACCAAAAAGGTTTTAAAGGAAAAGACCTAAGCTTTCTTTTGAGAAAAAAAAAATAATAAAAAAAGAGTCCATTTTGGAAAAAAAAAGTCAAAAAGGTTTTTGATTTTTCAAAAAAAGTAAAAAATTGCATGTCTTGAGTTACAAAACATTTTTTTATAGACATCCCACTCGCATCCCACTAAACGACAAAAAGGGCGTTAAAGGAAAACACATAAGCTTTCTTCTGAGCAAAAATAAAAAATGGGTCCATTTTTTTAAAAAAGTCAACAAAGTTTATGATTTTGCAAAAATCTCAAAAATTTAAAATTTTGAGTTACAAAATATTTTTTTTTACAGATATCCCACTCGCATCCCACTAAGCGACAAAAAGGGTGTTAAAGGAAAACACATAAGCTTTCTTCTGAGCAAAAAAATAAAAAATGGGTCCATTTTTTTAAACAAAGTTTTTGATTTTTACAAAAAAATTCAAACATTTTAAATCTTGAGTTACAAAATATTTTTTTTGATAGATATCCCACTCGCATTCCACTAAGCGACCATATAGGTCGCTTAGTAAAAGACTTAAGCTTTCTTAAAAAAAATAAAAACGGCCCATTTTGAAAAAAGTCAAAAATGTTTTTGATTTTAAAAAAAAAATCAAAAATATTTTATTAAATTTTTTTAATTTTTTTTCGAAAGATTGCATAAATAGCTATCTAAACTATTTGGGTCACATTTTGCTAAGAACAATAGGTAATAAGTTACATGGATGAGAAAAAACACCTGCATGGCCAAAATGTTAAATTTTGACCGCCTTTAACTTAGAAAGTTCACGAGCGATCTTGTTGAAAAATTGTGTCTGAATTACTATCCAATAGAACTAACTAGGGTGCAAATTTCATCGCGATCGGAAGACATCGATTTCAAAAGTTGGTTCACTTGACGTGAAATGCCCCATATATATGTATATATGGCCTTATGCAAAAACGATTATTAAAGTTAACAATGGTTTACTACACACTTTTCTATACAAAAACAGGTTGCATAAGCCGGATAACAGTCCAAAATCCCATCCCAACCCAAATTGTAATTATTTTATTAAAGATATTTATTAAAAGATAACGAAAAAAACACAATTTAAAACATTTCACTTTAAAAATTAAATTTTAAATAAGTTTGTTTAAGGTGTACTTCGAATCTACCTTCTGCGGAAATACATAGTTACAAAAGATTAAAACACAGAAGATATGTTGAATTTTGATAATTAAAATATATGCCCACATTTCAAAAAAAAAAAAAAAAACACTTATAGGTTTGTATTCTGAATAAGTATTAATCTATTTTGTTAACTGTCACCTAAAAAAACTAAAAATAAATTTGGATAATTTGTACTTTTCTGATTATTCTTAACTACAGTAAAAAATAACAATTTCACATAAAAGTAATTCTTGAGAGTAACTTTAGATGTAATGAATTTGGAATCAAATAATAAAGACATCCCTCCTATGAATGTTAAAATGATCACCTCTGTAGGTCTATTCTTTTATTGCTGGAATAGATTACAAAGGAATAGTGCAGGGCAGGTTCGATATTGTTTACGACAAGGGATATGAAGAAGCACGTTTGATTGCTGGAGGAAGTGGCAGATGTTTAACATGGGTCTTAATTTTAAACTAAGAGGCATTTAAAAAAAGAACTTGGGAAAATGTTAGGAGAAATCAAAAGTTGAAGAACTCAAAAGGTATTAAGGAAAATACTTTACCAATTTTACTGGTAGGAATGAAAATATCATATTGTAAGTTTTGCACAGATTTTAATGAATATTAATGTAGCTAATATATAATTAACCAAAGGAAGAAATGTTTGTTTCTTTTAAAAAAGTTAAAATAACTTTGAATAATATGTAGCAAAAATAATTTTGAAAACATATATATATTATTCGGGATTTTAATTAAAATTTATTACATTTTCATAGAGAATACGTTGATCAAAACAAGTTATAACAATTGAGATAATTTTTTGTCAGGCATTTGAACAACAAAAATAGGGAATAACATACTTTCAAGATACTTAAATCTAACTTTGGATCTAATTTTGCATATATGCAGAGAAAAAACATGGTTGTGAGATTCTAAGAGCAACATATTATGGATAAAATTATGATTGTAGTCCAAATGTATTATGGTTATTGTAACAATTTCAAAATATCATATTATGATTAAAATCAGCTAAAATAAGTTATCATAATATTTTTTATTTACCATAAGAAGGAACCTATAATATTATTTACCATAATATATAAGGTTCCTTTCAGAAATTTACTTTAACGCTTATAACTGGTCTAAAAATACGAGTTTATAGATGAAATTCGACATAAGTTTCATTCGAGTACAACGAGGTTGATGGTGGGTATATAAGATTCGGCATATCCGAATATAACACTCTAACTTGTTTTATATTATATGTTTATAACTTTATGAAATCCCAGCTTTAAATTAAGAGATATATATATATATCTTAAAGTATGGGTAGAACATAAATAAATGAAAATGTAATGAAATTATATTGATTACTTTGAAATGACCCTATTAAAAATATTTTTTTGTGTTTTTTAGGAACTATGAAGACGTAATTCGACAAAAGGAGAAACCAGTTTTTGATTCAACTCATATTCAAAGATTTTCGCCAGCAACTAGTCCTTCTAACTGTACAGCTAGTGAATTTAGAAAATGTGGAAAAATTCGTATAAAAAGCAGTAAGAAAGTAAATGTATGTTGGACTTTAGATAATATATGCAAAGCAGCCCAGCTTCTAAAAAAGCCTCCCGAGAATGTAATTTTTACGAATGAACATGATATGAGAAAGGTCTATTCCCTAGTATACGATGTTTTTAGATGTAAGTGAATACCCAACTAAAGTTAATATTTTTAAGATTGACAACAAATTTAATTATAGGATTATTTAAAGAACAAGAGAAAGTAAATTAATAAAGTAACATCACTTGAACAGCTGACTATATTTTTAACTAGATAAATGAAACAAGTTGTTAACCAAAGTAAATCAATAAAGTAGCATCACTTGAACAGCTGACTATTTTGTAACTAGTTAAAATTAAATTAGTTGTCAAGTTTGTTTTAAAAATTGTTAACATTGTTTATGTCGCCAGTTTTAAATTGTGTTTTCCTATTTGTTAAAATTTGTGAAAAGTTAAAAATTGAATTAAAAGTGGTTTAAAAGTGTTATAAATTGTATAATATATAATAATATTGTTAAATCCTTAATATTTTCAACTTAAAAGTAATATTTTTTATTTATGTTTTGTTCACATTGCTGCTAAAGAAATTTTTGTTAAATTTTATTTATATATATATATTTATATATATATATATATATTGGTTGTAATATATATATATATATATATATATTACAACCAATTTTTTTGGGAACATTGTTGTGTTCTTAAGGATTTCTACCAAGTTTTCAGCAACAGTTATAGTTGAACTAGTGTTCAATGGAACGTATGAATTCTAGAACTCGTTGAAAATCTTAAAAACAGTAATGTCTTTATATAGAAAAGCATTTCACATAAACAAGAATTTCTAGTATTTGATAAAAAACTAAACAAAGAATTGAAGTATTAGCTCTGTGTACTCAGTTTTTCATAATCAGCTCTTATGCTCCTGTAAAAGGACTTTAAAGTTTAAAAGACATCCAATTTCAAAAGATGGAATTCCAAATTTATATTAAAAAGTTGGTATTAATATTAATTTGAAATGAAGCTGAGTTCCTCTGCTTCGAAATAATATAATTTACTTCAAATCATCAAGATCATCAAGAAAGAATTGGAAATTTTAAAGAAAATTTGTCACAAAAAAGTAGTTAAAAGTTTTTGAGTCGAAAATGAAATATTTTTATATGTAATTTCTTTTTCCTTTTTCTCTAAGTGATACCAATATTAGATGTTCATCACTAAAAGAGTATGATTGATCATTCGCTCTCACACTCATTATTATTTGTATTGATTTGTTTTTGTATTATTTTCATTATCTATGTACTAGACGACCGTATGATTTTACTAAAATCAAATAAGGTCATTGCACATACAAATTTTTGTCATTCATGAAGCAACGTAGTTGTTGTTGTCATCGATATTTGTTTCTTTGATCAACTACCTGCAGTGTTGTTGCTATAAGACGGTTGTTTTTCTCCAATTTTGTTTCTTTTTAATTTTTTCTTGTTAGTTAGACAACAAAATTTCCAATAATATACAAAAAATTTCAGATCAATATCATTTACAGATCCAAAAATATACGTTTTTTTAATTTAAAAATTCAAAAAAATTTTAGATTTTTGCCGTTTTTTGCCCAAAATGTGTCTTAACTCTTTTATTAACAAAATATAATTTTCTTTAAGAACATATAACAATTTTATAGTTTTCTAAAAGGTATCTTTACGCAGAACGTTTTGGCGTAAAAAACTTGTCCTATTTTTTGAAAATGTTGCCACTGCGTCCTTCCGAATATGACCGACATGTTCTAAAATCCCAAAGCTGGGATCAGAAAACTGAATGCAGTTTCGGAAACCTCAATATGTTTTCTATTTACTCTAAAAGTATTTTCCCAGCCCTGAAAGAAATGTGGACCCTATGGGCAAAAATGTAAAAAATCCCATTTTTGGGATTTTCATTCCTATTTTTGGGAATTGCGGGATGCTCTTTGAATTTTTCATTTTTTTTTTGCATTTTCTTATTTGAAATGACAAATTTAACAAGCGTTGAAGATTTTATTGAGTTTTGTTCATAAATAAAAATTTTGTCATATATTACATATTTGTTAAATTTCTAAAACTATGATTTATATCAAAATTTTAATAGGGTCGCAGATAGCTACAACAATTTAGTCCATATTTATCCCTTAATATCTTTTTTATTTAGATATGGAAATTCTCGACCCTTTACACAAAATTTCAAGCCAATATCTCAATTACATTCAAAAATATGTTCATTTAAACCTGTATCCTTTAATTTCATATTTGTCATATTTTAGTACTAAGTATGACAGAACATACATTTGGTGTTGAATAAAATATTTGGACAATTTTTAAAAATTATTTAGTTAATTATTTTATTAAAGACTATAACATTGTATATACAAAAAAATATAATTTTATTATGAGCCACGCACAACAACACCTAAATCACCCCACACAAACCACCAGCCCACCGAAATATAAAACACAATTTAATACAATATCATCAGTTAGTATAATAGCTTTTTTTATTTGAACTGTTTATCTTAAACATAATACAATTAATTCTTACAACCTACTTATATTGTTAATTCCTAACACTACTTATTTTCTATAAAATAATCTGTCATATCGGTATACATATCCAGAAGGTTATACATATCTAACTAAAATTAGATATTATGGGATAAATATGGACTAAATTGTTGTAGCTTTCTGCGACCCTATTAAAATTTTGATATAAATCATAGTTTTAGAAATTTAACAAATATGTAATATATGACAAAATCTTTCAGAAACCCTCACAAAAGATTTATCCATTGCCTAGAAAGTATTTATTATATGTTAGTGTTAATACTTGACTGAATACTAGTATAACTTGACAAAATTGTACATACCAGTTTATATTATATAAATTCTACAATTATTATTTTGTTTTAAAATTTGTTTATATGAATTGAAAAATTAAAATGTTCGTTAGCAATTTCTTGTTTTATTTTTCTTTAATTTTCTATATAAAATAGTTGTATAAAGTGGGTAACCATAAGCATGGTTGCATTTTTTGGTAGTTATTAATTCCCGGGATTCCCGACTAAAATTCCCGGGAATCGGGAAGTTAAAAATCACTGTATTTCCCGGGATTTTTTTCCCGACGCTTCCCGGGAACGAAACCCTAGACCGAACGTTCGGGTACGGGTTCGTAGTTCGGTTAAAAGTGAGGTTCGGCCAATGTTCGGTGTTCGGCGAAATTTTGACCGAACGCCGAACTTTTTATAAAATGTTTATTTACATAGTTTCGACTATAAATTTTTGATCTCATTTGTAACATTGAAATTTGCTAGGTTCTTATTCTCAAACGATCTAGACATGTCTATCAGTCAGTCAGACTGTCAGTCTCTTAAAAAAACGATAGTTTGATTTGTATTAAAAATTGACAAAATTGGTTTACATTTGGACATGGCCAATTAGAAAATGACTAACGTTCATAACAGTATTTTTATGAAATTATACTTAAATTTTTTATGTAGCAAAATTTCATATAAATCGGCAAATTGAAATTTGCGTATTGTGGTAAGTATATGTACATTTCCACAGAAAAGTCCACCGTGGCTCAAAAACTAAAAGTCATCAAAAATAAAATTTTAACTTCTATTATTAAAGAAAAAGATTCAAATTTTATTAAATTAAAGATACCAAAACTTTTCTTAACCACTATGATGAGAAATTGGAATTAAAAGTTACAATAATATTTCAGGCATATTTTTGCACCTTTAGTAGCATTTGTTTTTGATAGTTTTTATTATTTTAAAGGCTAATATTTAAATGGAAAACATTTGTTGAAATAATAGTTATTTTAAAACATACAGTGAATCAATTAAGTAATTTGCCTATGTAAAATTTCATAAATTTTAAGAAAAAACTTTATGTGAACAATTATTTTTAGCAAAATAAAGCAATTTGTTTCTTGTATTTTTTAATGAATATCTTATATTTTAATTTTCTACCATAAAAAGTAAAATCGTTATATTAATTAACGAGTGAACGTATTGTTAAATTTTTGGGTCCATAAAGTATTTTGATTTTTAGGTATTTTTGTTAATTTTTTAATATTGCTGCATTATTTTATAATATTTATTATTTTTATTACTCCTTTATATTAGAATAACATTTTTTAGATATTTTAGTAGTGGAACGACTAAATAAGTTTATGTATTAGGTGAATAATATTGCTTTTATTGACGTTACGGTATGATAACCACCTCTATTTTAAAATATCTAAATTTGGTATTTTTCCTGTACTACACGACAGTTCACTTTACATTGGCTCCAAGCAACCTAAGGTCTGTTTAGAGGTCTAAATTTAAACATAGTGTTCCTCCTAGTTCGTATATAGATTTTAAAAAAAGATAAATCAGGAGTCCAATAGTTTTCCTTCAATACAAGTCGCCTCCCTTTGGCAGTTAAAGATTTTGAAAGAGCACTCAGTGCGTTTTTTCTAATAATTCTTTGGATCATTTCATCTATTACTCTATTTTATATTTTATTGATTTACACTTGTTCTAGAAATCTAAACTAATTTTTATATCGAAATTGCCTTATTATTATCCTTTAAACATTTTAAGGCAAATAACATCAAATTTTCACCCAATGATGATATGATTTTTGCAAATCGCAATTGAAACATACTTAACACTCTTCCTTTTAACAATAAATTCCAAAAATATTTAAAAAATAATTTGGAAAACCCAATGAAATTAACCGGAAATTTCAATATGCAAAATAATTTATTGACATGCAAATTCTGATACAAAATAAAATAAAATAATAAAATGCAACAACAAATGCACCAAAATTTGTATTTTAATATTTTTTCTAATTTTTCCCATTTTACACAATCTCTATTTTTAATTGGAAAACATATATTTACTTTTTACCTGTTTATTCGAATTTTATTTATCAACAAAAAACAAAATTCTCTTAAAAAAAGGTAGGCAAAAAAGTTAGTTGATTCACTGTACAAATATAAAAATATAAAGATCCTTAAAAGGCAAATTTTCGGTTTGCTTTCATAGATTTGTAAATGTCCCGATAACTTTTTAGTTGGCATTCAGAAGTATTCAAAACTTTGATTCTAAATCAAGTTTAGTATATAAAATTAAATTTAAAAGAAAAAAATTATTCTAAGCGGGGTTATTTTTTATAGAATTTCAAAGTCTGTCACGTCACATTACATCAATTTTCTCAAGTGCAACCTTCGAATTGTGAAATATTGTTATTTA
The DNA here is from genome assembly GCF_022045245.1 of Lucilia cuprina. Taxonomy (NCBI): domain Eukaryota; kingdom Metazoa; phylum Arthropoda; class Insecta; order Diptera; family Calliphoridae; genus Lucilia; species Lucilia cuprina. The sequence continues at coordinate 28,703,516 of NC_060953.1, forward strand.
AAAAGATGTGATATTTAGTTGATAAATGGAAGAAAAAGCACAGAAATTCAACAAATGTTATTTTTAAGAAACGTATGGAAAAAAGTGATTTTCGGATATCGGCTTTATATGTGCGTTATGACCGATTATTGTATTATCATCAGAAGGGTCAGTAGTTGTACATTTGGAAGTTTTTTGTGTGTTTGTATTATCAGGATGGCGAAATTTTACTTCTATATCCAAATGTATGGGTATATCAAATGTGGGCTTTGTATGGAAGCTATGCCAATTAAAAAAAAAAAATAGGATGAACGATTTTTGTGTATGTCAAATTATTTGTGTTGAATGTTATGGTGATATAAGCATTTTTAAAAGTTTTATGTTAATTAATGTTAATTCTTATATAATTCTTATACAGGAGCTATTTTCAACTAAAATGTTATTAAATAGTCGAAATGTTTCTCCGATTCCAAAACCTTTCAACAATGTCCGTCCAAATAAATCTATGGATTAATAATTTTTAATAATATTGCAAATTTAATCATTGGAAATTTTTGTCACATCACGTCATGTCACGTCACACATAACGGCTTGTACAAAAAAATCTAAAAACAATTTTTTAGTTCTAAAAGCTGAAAAATAATCAATAAATATTCTAAATTACAATAAAAATAGCCAGGTGAAACTCGCAGATTTATACATTTTTGTCAAAAATGAAATAAGCAACTTCTATTTCTGTCACATCACGTCACGCACTTTAACTACTAATATCTTAGGGCCATTAAGATCTATCAATTTCTTCTTCCGACCAGTTATAAAGCTATTAAAGCCCTATATGTATATATTTTTCATCTTTTTAAAAATGCGTTCTATTTTTTTGGCTTTAGAAACATCATGTGGACCATTCCTTCTACCTGAACCAGGTTTTCTATTAACTGACAAGTTCTCCCGGTACTGTTTAATAACATTGGAAACAGTTTGACGGCAGACCTTTGTATGCTTGGCCAACTTTTTGTAAGACCAAGTTGGGTTTAGTTGAAAATATTTAATAATTTCAGTACGCACTTTTTTCTGATCACTCATTTTAATCAGATTAACAAAAAAATTAATATAATTGACATTACACATAATAACTGTTTTTCAAAGGTAACTTGATCAAAAAAAAAATCAAATAACACTTTGGTTGAAAAATGTAATGAAAAACGTGTGTTAAGAATTTTTCGATCTCACTTCTTAATCGACATTTTTAATGGAACCACGTGATGAAATAAGACATATATAACTTACCAGCTTTCCTTTAATTAAGGAGTTATACACTTTCAAAAACTTAAGAATATTAGTATCATATAAAGGTCATTGAAAAACCTGGTGTTAATAACTAAAAAAGTACCTATAATTAGAATAATTAAATCCAAAGCTATATGAAAATTAATAAAATTGTATTTAAAAATGGTGGTTTTTAAAATATTTGATTTTAATATTAAATATATTATATAGGCAATTTCGTGTCAAGTGACCTGACCCAAGTAAAAAAATAAATTATGTATAAAACAGTAGTATTAATTTGAATATATTGATTCAAGCTAACGTTTAAATACTTTAATTAAAATTTTAATGTATTTTTTTTGTTACGATAATGAAATACAAATAAAATTTTAGCTCAAAGTGATCATACGTAATCTAGAAACAGGAATTAAAAAAATTAAATTGAAACGCGCAAATAAAAAATATTGAAAGTTAAGATTTAACTCAAATAAATCTAAGTAGGTTAAAAATGCGATGTTCATCAAATGAAAGCCGAAACGTATAACTTGAAAAGTCTTTAAATGCTTATAACTCCTAAATCAATTAAGAGAGAGACGAAATTTAATATAAATTTATTTTTAATTTAACATATTAGACTTCGTTTAAAAATAATGGAAATGGAATTCTTTTAGAGTTGTTAACTTATACCTAATATAGTATTTTAATGTAAAATATGACAACATACTTTTTAATTCTATTTATATAATCCTTGAACATCACCAATTAACAAAACCTTCTTAATGATCTTTAAAAGTTGACTTTTAACAAAACACTGTCATATTACTTCTTATTGCTTAATATTCACAATATATTAATTACACTATTTCTCTATGAATATTAAATTCAATAACTCATTTAAGTTTTATAATGAATAATTAAAATTAAACATGACTGGACAAAACACAAAACATCACTGAACTTAGCCAAATTTCTGCATTATTTATTTTTATTTTTTCGCGTTCACGCTAAAAATGGAATATTTATATTTTTTGTTTTTGTACTCTTCTTACTATCATCCGGAAGTAACCTAAAAGTATACTTCCAGAGTGGGAAAACAAGAAATCAATGTATTTTGTTTTTTGTAAAATGTGTGCTCTCGTCTGACTATCATCCAGAAGTGACTACAATCCACACTTCCAGATGAATAAAATACAACATTAATGTGAAAACTCCACAAACTGTCTTTCAGAAGTGACATAAACATACAAATCAAGAAGATACAAATTAGGAAACAATGTATTTTGTTATTGTAAAATGTGTGTTCTCACCCAACTATCATTCAGAAGTCACTAAAACGTATACTTCCAGATGAAAAAAATTCAACAGTCATGGTTTTTTGTTTAAGCAAACTGGATACACTCTTCTAACTATCATCCGGAAGTAACTTAAAAGTATATTTCTAGAAGACGAAAATTCGAAATCAATGTATTTTATTTTTGTAGCGACCTCTTTTGTTGTACAAACAACATCTACAACAAACACATGTATTTTGTTTTTGGAATAATTCAAAAATGTGTCAAAATAAAATTTAACAAAAATTTCCTTTAACAACAATTTGAACAAAACATAAATAAAAAATATACTTTTAATTTAAAAATAAAAAAGGATATAATTAAATTATTATATAGTATACAATTTATAACGCTATTCACTTTTTCAAATTTTTACTAGTTAAAAAAATAGTCACCTTTACTTTGAGTAGAAGCACTAAAATAAACATAGTTGATCAAAATAAATTCTAAACATATATATTATACATTTCTTTGTAAGTTTGTTTATTTGTGAAAACGGTGAAAAACAGGAAAAAATTGTACTTTTGTGCATAAAAAAAGTTTGATCAAAACGGGTATAGAGGGAGAAATGATAAAAAAGGGCAACGATTTGGCTTTTAAAGAGGGGGTCTGTTGTCTGAGGGGGTATGACGAGATTTCTGTGTTTGCTGTATTATATGTTTTTAGGCATACTATTTTAAGTACAAAATATTTAAATTGGACAAAAACTCATATATGTGAATTTTTATGTAATTCAAACTAAACTGTCGAAAAAGGGTTAATAAAATTACCTAAATTAGTATTTTTATAAATCAGAAATAGGTTTCAGGAAAAACTTACATCAAGTAGGTAATATCAATATATCTTAATTATCCTAATTTTTTTAAAAATTTCTTTGCAAGTTTGTTTATTTAGTTATTTATTTCTATATTTGTTTGTGCGTCAATCACGCCTAAACGGATAAACCTATTTTCTTGGAACATAGAAAGATATATGTCTGGAAGCGTCAAAATTGGTACTTTTGTACATAAAAATTTATTTTAAAAATATTTGCAATTTATCATTCTAAAATGACAGAAATATGTAAATAAAGGTTCAAAACGGGTAAAAATGGGACAAATTATGAAAAACGAGTAAAAAACTTGTTTGTCCTTAAAAAGTGATTTTTGTCTGTTCTAGAGCTACATACTTTCGTATCATTTAAAATCACGGACAACGCCGGGTACAAAATGCTAGTATTAAATATTAAATCTTATTAATGAGATTTTCTATACTTGTTAATGAAAATATAAACTAATATTTTCATTAACAAGTATATAAAATCTTTTCCAAAAGATATCCTCGTTGTTTCGAGAATATCCTCGTTGTTTCGAGAAGAAAGTTTTAAGCATATAGTAGTACATATAGGCGAAACTAAAGGGGTTTTCAAAGAAAAATTTTTATTCTCTTCACACAGACGAGCTCTGAGAGAATAAAACAAACTTGTGAGAACTAAACGCACTCACTAAACATCAAATTTTCTTCGCAAAATTGCGAGGATATTACCACTTATTAGTTTTTCTTATCACTTAAACTTAATGTTTATTATTTTTTTCAACACTTTTCATTTATTTAAAATCCCGAAAATAATTTATATTTTACAAACGAAAAGAAATATTTTTATTCTTTGACATTTTATTTTAATTAAAATTGAAAAATGAAAAGCTGTACATTTTAGTATTGAAAATTAAAAAAGTATTTTACATACTTTTTTTAATTCAACAAAAAGATAACAAAAAGACGTGTTTATAATATGTTTTGAGATAAAATATATTTTCAAAAAAATAAAAAACTAATATTTTCATTCACTGCCATATAAAATTTCATTAATAACACACAAAGAATAACGTAAAAAAATACATTTTTATTTAGTACCTTTTGAACAACTGTGTTTATTTTTGTGCTTCTACTAATACATTCTCACCAGTTAGGTCTTTGACAGTGGACTTAGGTCCTTGACAATTAGTTTCGCCTATATACTACTATATGGTTTTTTTTTTTTTTTTTTGTCTAGAGTTGGGTTTTGTCAAAATGAAATTTCTAAAATTGAAAAATAATAAACATTGGAAAGAAATAGTTCTTGTGTATTTCACAATATTACCCACAAAACCGTCGTTACATTTAGCTTGTATCTGCAGCAGGACAATGTTTTAATTCTTCTTCATTTGAGTTTTCTTATTTGAAAACTTTTTATGAACATTTTAATTTATAAAAAACAAATATTTATTGGATTAAAAATAAATTAATTTATTTTGCACTTTTTAAATAAACAAATAAAAATCAGCTGCCTTAACGATTTCACCTTACTTAGTGCATCCTGGTTTTATGTTTTCTGAGTGCGTTTAGTTCTCACAAGAGAGTTTTATTCTCTCAGAGCTCGTCTGTGTGACGAGAATAAAAATTTTTGTTTGGCAACCGATTCAATTTAGTCTATATGTCTCTACAATATGCTCATTTCATTTATTTTAATGAGTTGAATATAAAAAAATTTGCACACTTGTTTTAAGGCAAAAATACATTTTCCTATTCAGAATGAGAATTTTAAGAACAAAACAGTGTCTTCTTGTATATTTTGTTCTAAAAGTAAGTTGTGGACGACATTATCTACTATTATTTGATTTCGGGAATATAATGAAGGGCATTTAGAGATCGAGTAATAAGAGGATCAAAATGCATCAAATATTCCATTGTGTTTTTCTTGAATTTTTTCGTGCATTTGAATCATTGATATAGCGCAACATATGTATATTAGAGTGCTCCAAGCTTGTATGAAGGAAAAAAATATATTAGACTGATAGAACAACGTTAACAGGTGCCGCAACGGCTCTCAAGTTTCCAAGTGCATTTACAAAGGAAAAAATCAGCTGTTGTCAAAAAAGTTTGAATTTTTCAACGACCGTTTCATTTCATTGAACTCTGCGGATTTCGGGGAAATTACATTCATTTGTTAAATTTATTGCACATTTTAAACAAAGTTTTTTTTTAGTATATTTAAGACCAGATAATATAAAATACAAAAAAATCTATGCTATCAAATAAAAAAGCTTTTATACATAATATAAAGCTTATGAATTAACCTTTTTTGACCACATAAAATTGGTTTGTTTAGACCAGTGTTGCGCGTTCATATTGTGCTAATTACAAAGATTTTCGGTAATTCACACGTACACACCCCGATCGTAAAGGAATATCATAGCAAGGCGTAAAATTTACAAAAATTATCATTAGTTGCTTGACAGCATTCAACAAAGTAGGTTGATATCGCTTTGTTTCAGAAATTGCAAACAAAATTTGTAAAAACAACAACATCATTTGCAAACAACAGAATAATTTGCAAAAAACTTGTACACTCCAAAAACTTTTCAGGAATGCACAATAATAAAAATACATAAAAATAATATTTTTAATACTTTTTTAAACATTTAATATTAAAAAATATTTTTTCTAAGTGTTTTTTAGTATTTTCTCTCCACTACAATAACAGTCTCTTTCTGCACTTGGTTGGTTTAGAAACATTTAATTGAAAATCGACCATAAATGTGTTAAGTAAATTATTAGTTTCAAAAACAAAATTTTCTTTTAAAAATGTTTATATCAAGTTAATTCCATGGTCAAAAAGGGTTAAAGTATATTTTTTTATACCTAGTATATATATTTTTTTGTTTTATATCTGTTATAAAACAAAAAATGAAATTGGAAATTTGAAACGGCCGTTGAAAAAATCTAACTTTTTTGAACATAGCTGAGAGCAAGTTAGCGTTTTCTTATAAAGACAAAAACTAATATCCGAGTAAATATACATATATTTTAAGTAACAAAATGGTTTTTTAGAAAATATAAAAAATGTAAATTTTTTGTCACATTTCGAATTTATGTGCTACGAGACGCGTTAATGGCCTAGGGAATTTGCTATAATTTTTAAGTTTTTCAAGCAACTTTTGTGTTTTATACCTTTCCGAAATGCTTACTTTGTGCACATTACGATTCATTTATAATAAAGTTAAACATTTATTACTAAATGGCCAAATTTGACCAAAAACTGAAAAAATCGATATTTTCCCCCTTGTAAATGCACTTGGAAACTTCAGAGCCTTTGCGGCACCTGTAAACGTTATCCTATAAGTCTAATTTTTTGTATGACATAGTTTCACAATCAAGAGAACAATTCTACAAGGGGGGACGGACAAAATTAGCATCGTCGTTTTTTGGAGCACTCTAATATATATGTTATACTATCTTTTTGTACCCGGCGTTTTCCGGGATTTTAAATGATACTTTCGAATCGAATCAAGTATGTAGCTTTAGAATAGACAAAAATTATTTTTTAAGGACAAAAAAGTTTTTTTTAATTTTAACAACAGAACTTTGCTAATACCAATTTCTTACATATAAGATAGCTAAATCGAAAATAATTCCGAGTTAGAATATACAAAAAATCACTTTCGCAACGAACCATATACATATGTGTGTCATTTTAGAATGATAAATTGAAAATATTTTCGCTTTAAAATAGCCAAAAATAAGTTTTTATGTACAAAAGTGCCAATTTTTGACGCTTCCAGACATATGTTCCAAATTTGAAGAAAAAATGTTTATCCGTTTAGGCGTTATTGACGCACAAACAAATATAGAAATAAATAACTAAGTAAACAAACTTACAATCAGATTTTTAATATATATTAGGATAATTAAGATATATCGATATTACCTAATTGATGTATGTTTTTCCTGAAACCTATTTCTGATTTATAAAAATACTAATTTAGTAATTTAATTAATGTACAAAGAAATTCCAAAATAATATATAATTACCCTTTTTCGACAGTACAGTTTGAATTACTTAAAAATTCACATATACTTATGAGTTTTTGTCCAATTTAAATATTTTGTACTTAAAATAATATCCCTACAAAACATATAATACAGCAAACACAGAAATCTCTTCATACCCCCTCAGACTTCAGATAGTTAGTGAAACGTATATTCGCTTCAGAACAGACAAAAGTAAGCCATAAAGCACAAAAGTGAATAAGTATATAAGTAGAAATTATTTTTGTTTCTTTATTCAAAATAATAATTTTACCGCGTTCCGTATTTTGCCCTTTCTGATTTTTTGGAAAAAAGATATAACCAATTGCAACTTATAAGTTAAGATATATCGCTGTTTAAAATTTTACTAAAATATATATTTTTAACGGTTTCAGCAAAATATTTCTCAGGTATTTGCATATTTCCAAAAGTACCTAAACTACATATAATTACCTGTTTTTACCCGTTAAGTTGCATATTTCCCCCCTCTGTCCCAACATTCGCAACGAATCTTTCCCAATACATATTTCTGACAAGCTAAATCGTTGCCATCATTTCTCCCTTTTTATCCGTTTTGACCAAACTTTTTTATGCACAAAAGTACAAATTTTTCCTGTTTTTCGTCGTTTTTACCACTTTTTTCCCCTTCTAGTCCAATTTTCGGAAATTAATATAGCCTATTGACGCTTCCAGACATATATCTTTCTATGTTCCAAATTTAAAGAAAATCGGCTCAACCGTTTAGGTGTGATTGACGCACAAATAAACAAACTTACAAAGAAATTTATTATATATTTTAGGATTATTTGGACTATAATACTCGGAAAATACTTTATTTAAAATGTACCACAGTAAAGAACTAATACATATTCTCTAAAATATTACAAAATACGTGATTTTTTCGAAATCCTCCGAGTTCAAATCGCAGGTACAGCTAATCTGTAGGAAATATTGATTTAATTTTTTACCGTTTAATAGCCTTATTTATTGTCTATAAGTCCCCATGAGATCTCCGAAATATTCTATCAGCCTATTTTTGTGCATAATATAGTTTCACAACGAAAATCAACTAATAACTTGTATGTCTAGTTTAGTTTTTGAATTATCAGGCCTGTTACATTCCGATCGAATGGAATATTTTCGTATTTCTGCTTCTTTAGAAAGGGAAAACAAAATATTCCTTCTAAATGAAAACACTTTTAGTTTTTAAATTGTAATTACAATTTGAACCTATTAATATTTTTTCATAAAGTTTTAATAAAGCAACCTTTATTAAAACCAATTCTTGTTTTGATAAGCTAAATAAATCAATCAATCAATTTTAAATAAAATCAATATAATCTTAATTTTTTTCTGAACTAACTACATAACTCGGTTTTTGTCCTTATCACTATCACGAATTTGCCTTTTTATAGGCATTCGGTAAGCAATTTGTAGAATGCATTCACGCATGGATTGTTGACAACCTTTAATCAAACATATTTGTATTACATGTCCGATTTTTTACAGCATTTAAGTCGTCATCATTGTAGGTGTGGCTCCGCAAATGGCAATTTGCAATTCAAAATCCGGTAAAGTCCTGTTGGAGTTCTTCCACTTTTCTACACCACTACAGTGGGGATGGTATAAGACGTTTGTGCTGATGTTTGTAAAGTATTACAACCGGCTCTGAATCACTTTCTCTCTTCCGTCTGTGTGTCCATGTAAAGCTTGTGCGTACTAGATTGACCGCAAAAAGTCGATGTTGGCATCTTGTTCGTTTATAATTCCAAATTTTTCGCCAAAAACGTAAAATATGAAGCTATAACAATAGAACTATAGAAACACATGTATATAGATTTAGTATTTCAAAAAGATGTAAAACAGAAAAATTGGTTGAAAAATGTGAATGTTTTAAAAAGTTCCCCAGGCCTTTATCGTGTCTCAGATTGATTAGAAATGTGGAAAATATTCTAACAAATCTATTTTATTACATAAAATATATCTATATTTACTCTAATATAAGTTTTAGTCCTTAAAAAATTTCGTGAACCTGTTCTTAGCTATGATAAAAAAAGATATTTTTTTAAAGTTTCAAAACTCCATTTTCAGTTTTTTTAAATCTTTGTTAAACAAATTTTAAAAACTTTTGCATATCACCAGAGTATTGATGGTCAATAGATTAGGGAAATATGCAAAAATTAGGTCAATATATCATTTAGTTAAACCATACCTGCAATTTGTATTCTGTGAATTTCGCTAAAAAAAAACTATTTTTTTGCAATATTTTACGTAATATATTTTAATTCTTTAATGTTATAGATTTTAATGAAAATATTTACAGAATATTACTTCTCAAATAATATAAAATATGTCTCTGAAATTATATATATACACCAGGAAATCCTAAAGCGTAAACTTTGGAGGTCAAAAGTCAAATTTTGAAATATTTAAAAATTCTTATTAAAAAATATCGAAATAATATTTATTTCTTGACCTTATTCACTAAAATTACAGAAATTTATATCATGTAGTCCAAAATTTGCAATAACAACAAAAACAAGTGAGAGTGTTTATTCGGCTGTACCGAATATCTTAAATACACCATCAGAACGTCTAACATATACCGTAAAAGAAACGCTTCCCTATAAACATCAGGGTGATATTTGGAATATGACTTAAGTCAATTATATACTAAGCTCTTTTGAAATAACAAAATATTAATTTTTTAAAACAAAACATTTTTGGTAAATTTCTAAACCGTGATTTCACATGCGTCAATTATGAACCGATACTCATGAAATTGTGTAAAAAGATTTCATTTTGAAAAGAACTTGTTGATGTCAAATTCCACCGCAATACTCGTATTTTAAATAAGGAAAACTCGTATTTTAATAACCAAAACATTTTTCTGAAGGGAACCTTTTATAGGGGCGTCAGTTATATATCTGTCCTCATTAAATTCGGAATGAAGAACTATGTTCCTAAGTATAAAATTTCTTATGTGGATTCTCAATGCTGTACTAGTAATTTTCTGAATTTTATTCATCAAATTTTCTAAAGAGCATCTTATATGGGGTCTGTTATTGACCTATCCTCATAACTTTTTGTAGACAGATTTTGGTTCATATAGAACTTGTTTAAATTGAATATCACCTCTTGTAATATTTACTTTAGTTTATTCAACTTGTTTAATAATAATTTTCTTTGTTTTATAAAGATTGTCAAAGAGAACATGTCAAAGAAAAAGTTTTTCAGTTTAAATCTAGCAGCCAAACAGAAATATTGACTTAATTATAAAAATTCAGGTGTGGGGTAATAAAATGGATTTAAGACCTAATCGCCAAACGATTATAAATGCATTAAATTTAGCTGGGATATCTTTTCCTGAACAAGCGACAATAACTCAATTAAGAAATCTTTATAAGAATTTGATGGAACCACAAATGAATGTTATGAATGCTGTTCAAACTCCCGATGCTTTAAATATTACTGCTGTTGATGTCCCTCCTGATGAAGTAAATTGTACTTTAACCGCTGCTGATGTTAATAATTCTGCTGTCAATAAATCTTGTGAAATTTTCTAGTGGCATAATATCTGATGTTAATCCTGCGGTCTCAGACCCTACTCCGATCTTAAATAATAAAAATGAAGAGCAACGTTTGGAAAAAGAACTAAAAATTCTTCGAATGCGTCACGAAATAAATACATTACAAAGACAGCTTCAGTCACTAGAGTGTAATTCAGTTCATTCTTCTACTAGTCGCCGAATTAATTATGAAGAACTTGATGCAGTTGTACCAAAATTTGATGGTGAAGACCATCAAGATACTGTAAAATGGTTTATTCTTTTTGAAGAATATACAATGATGTCTGGTTTCGGAAATAATGAACTATTGTTGGGACTGAAGTGGTTATTACGTGGCAGTACTCGCATGTATATTTAATCTTTTAATGTAACAAATTACACTGAGATGAAACAATCGTTAATAAAAACATTTAAGAGGACGATTACCTGTGAAGAATGAATCATGTATAAGTTATGTTATCGCAATGCAGACGATTGCCTCCCAAGCTAATGTTAATGAAAAGGAATTGGTGGATATTATAATTGAAGGTCTTCAGGATAACTCGACTAATATTTCTTTGCTATATGGTGCATCAACAATTGCTTAATTAATCGAATGTTTAGATCGATTAATTTAGTTTCAGCTTTACGTAGGATACGTAAAGCTGAAACTGTTACAAAGTCCAAGTCACATGTATGGAAAAGTTTGGTTAAATTTCGAAATGTCATTAAATATGAAGAATTAGTGGTAGTTCCAGATAATTATATGACAACTTCTATAATTTTCGGAAGAACCTTTATGAACAACTTTAACATACATTTATTACAAATAAATTCTAATAAATCATGTGCATTCGGTTTTAATAATGACAATTTAGGTAAAATTAAAAGTGATTATCTTAATTTAGTTCAGTATAATTTGTCAGATTTAAACATTAATAATGTTGAAATGTCACAATATAGTTTAGATATAAATCCAATGTTAGAAACTAACAAAACAAATTTAATAAAAGACCTTGTTGTAAATACCTATCTTTGTCCCAAAAATCTTACAAAAACGCAGTCTAATTATAGAATGAGGATACATTTATCTGTATGTTGTCCTCCTCGTCGTCTATCATATTATGATAAAATGGAAGTTCAGAAGATTATTGATAATTTGTTGAACAGAAAAGTTATTCAACCAAGTAATTCTCCATATGCTTCGGCTATTGTTTTAGTTAAAAAGAAATCTGGAGAAACTAGAGTGTGTGTTGATCGTAGTTTAAATAAGAATAAAAGATGATTGCATTGAATATATGGTAGGAAAGATTTAATCAAATAGAAATGGATGAGAAGTCAGTTCCTTTAACATCCATTGTTAAACCACATGGCCAATTTGAATATTTGCGAGTGCCTTTTGGTTTAAAAATCGTGAAATTTCCAAAGATTTATTTATAATAATGGTTACCAAAAAACATGGTTGTGGTAACCATGTTCTAAGAGCAACATATTATGGTTAAAATTATGATTGTAGTCTAAAAATATTATGGTTATTGTAACAATTTTAAAATATTATATTATGGTTAAAATCAGCTAAAACATTTTATCATAATATTTTTTATTTACCATAATATTGTTTGTTATACATGACTATATTATGACCCAATGTGATCAAAATATCGTTAAAAATATGTATTCGAAATCAAAATTATTTTCATCACTGAATCAGTACAATTACAGTTTCTAAAAAAGTAAAAACCTTCATTACTCAAACCGATTTACAAATTTTAATTTGATTCCCAAAAATATAACTATATTATTCTATACAAAGTGAAATACTTATACGTATAATGTTATAAACCAAATGAGAATTATTATTTTTTTTTTTTTTTTATTATAGAATCTTTATTTTCATATTAAGTTGTTTACAATAAATATTTTTATAAACATATTATATTTTAGAAATAAAGATAAAACAGCATGGTTTATAAGAAAAAACCGTCAGCTGTAAATACATACAATGTCATAGTTAGTAGTTAAATTCATTTATTAATATTGCCCTATACTTTATAGCACTTTTTACATAGTTATAAAGGCTAACCCAAAAAATATCTTCACCATTTAGTACTTGAATAAGTTCTGTATCCGTTAATATTACTTTGCCAAAACCGTGTATTCGAATATAGTTAAATATGGGACACCTTGCAATAAAATGACGAGTTGTTTCAACTTCATTTAAATTGCATAAGGAGCATAACCTTGATGTTTCCTCTCTATACTGATTTCCATTTAATGGCAGTAGATCAGCTCTTGCCTTTAGTATATAACTTATTTGCTCCTGACTGTAGGCTTCATTACAATAACTTTGACCTTTGTGCAACTTCAAAAACTTGTAGATTCTTTGTTGGCTATTAGTTGCTTTTAGTACGTGATCATGATGAATTGCAGTTTTCATGGTCTCAATAATATTTATGCAGTTATCATTCCATGTTATTTTATTTCGTTCTAAGCTCAAAAGTGAAATATTAAGTTCTTGCATTTTTTGTTTCATATCTTTAAACCAGAATATATTTCTTGATATAATGATATTAGATAATTTGTGTGGTAATCTTTCAGTATCATAGTCAAACAAGGTTTTTGAGATATATTGTAAATGCAGACAGTATGTGTAAATATGGCCAGCTTGCTGTGAAGTTTCTAGTGCTATCACATAGTTGGGTGTATTATTGGGTAGTTTCAGAATACGTTTCGTGAAATACCTTTGTAATTTATCAATCTCTTCAAAACAAGTGTTTCCCCATACCTGCGCTCCATAACTTTGTATCGATCTACACACTGCCAAGAAAAATTTCCATTTAGCTTTTAATGACACGTTTCTATTTCCCACAAAATTTTTCCATGTTAAATTTATACAAACTTTGGCCGCATCGTTTTTTTGGGTTATATGTTTGGAATATGACATTTTAGGGGTCAAAATTATTCCCAAATATTTGTATTCTGATACTATTTTTACAGTTTGTCCATTAAAATTCCATATTTCTTTTGCACTGGTTCTTCCACTTTTTCTAAATATCATTATTTCCGATTTTATCATGTTTAAGTGATTGAATTAGAAAGGTTTTCAGAACGGTTACGGCTGCGCTTGCTCTAAAGCTAATTTTCTCAGTCGGTAAAACAGTGTCAATATAAAACTGACGATCTGGCAGCACAATCAAAACCCAATATTTTGATAGAGTGAAACAGCTGTTTGAACTTTTTTTATTTTCGTGGTTTTGAGTGTTTTTGGTTTTTTTATGTTCAAAATGAATATTTCCAATAAAAATTACAAAACTTTTATTAAATTAATTTTTGTTTCAATTGATATTAAAACAATACGATTAAAATCGATGAAAATAGTGATCCTTATATGACATGGAGGATTTCTGCTGTATCCTTGTTAAGTTTTAAGTTAAGAAACTTTTTTCCAAAAACAGTTTTTCTACCAAATATGAGGAGCGTAAGTAAAACACGACCGATTTATATCACCGACTATCTTCTAAATGAGAATTATTTCAATTCATTTTATTGTCGCTTTAAACAACACACACACAAAATAATATGTGTGAGGTGTGAGGCTAAAGTTGTTTTGTTGTTGTAGCAACAGACATAGAACAACAAAACATATAATGGTTATTTATAAGAACATAACATATAATGTTTATACAACATATAGCAACATAACATATCATGGTTATCAGTAAGTTGAAATACTTGTTAGTAACATAATATGTTTTAGTCGTTACCATTACTTAGTTATTGAAAAAATAATTATTTTTCAGTGAATCATACTCAAATATATAATTGCCATGAACATGAAAATGATTACAGTAACATCAATATTGTTTAAATAGAATTAAAATAATTATATTTTTTGATAAAAATGTATTGTTACAGTAACTATGTCGAACTATGTTTTTTCTCTGCGTGTATAGATGATATTTCAATTGCATCAGAAGACTTGAACTCTCATCTGAAAACGTTGGAAAAAGTACTTTGTCGATCATATGAAAATGGATTGGAACTTAAATTACGAAAGTGCAAATTTGGATATAATGAGATTGAATATTTAGGGTATATGGTCAATTGCTATGGAATACGACCTACTGATAGACATTTCATGGCCATTGGAAAATTTCTCATACCTAAAAATCGAAAAGAGTTGCAATCATGTATTGGTCTGTTTTCATATTTCAGAAGATTTATTCCTTCATTTTTTATAATTGCAAAATCTTTATCAGATCTATTAAGAGGGAAAAGAGACAAAAGAAAATTTTAACTTTTCAGATGAGCTTTTAATAAATTAAGGGAAGGGCTTATGAAAGCACCCATTTTGGCTATTTACAATCCAAAATTGGAAATGGAATTACACTGCGATGCTAGTTCTATTGGATCTGGGTCAGTTTTATTGCAACGCCCAAAAGATGGCAAGTTTCATCCGATTGCCTATTTTTCGAAGTCAAAATCTGACGCAGAATCAAAATATCACAGTTTTAAGTTGGAAACATTGTCAATTATATATGCTTTACATCGTTTTCGAATTTAGTTGGAAGGTATTCATTTTAAAATTGTTACGGATTGCAATTCCCTATCTTTGACATTAGGTAAAAAACATGTTAATCCAAGAATAGCACGGTGGGCGGTAAAACTTGAGAATTATAATTATTCAATACAACATCGTAGTGGTTTATCAATGGCGCATGTAGATGCATTAAGTAGATGTCATGAAAGAAGTGTTAATGATTTATGTATTCAACAAGTAGATGCAGCAGTTTATTACTTCTTCTTCGATTACTTCTCTATGTCCCTAGTGAAATGGAAGTAAATGTTATACGTTTGGTTCATGAGAAAATTAGTCATCTTGATGTTGATAAGTGTTATAATCAAATTAAATTTAATTACTGGTTCCCAAAAATGAGAAAAAAATCAAACGTTTCATCCAAAATTGTTTAAAGGGCATAATGTATTCAGGGCCAAGGCGAATACATGAACAAAATTTATATAATATTCCTAAAATTCCTTTGCTATTTGATACTATTCATATTGACCATTTCGGTCCATTGCTATCTTTGTCTTCGAAATGGAAACATATTTTGGTAATTGTGGATGGATTTTGTACGCCTCTATACACTCAAATCTACAAGTACGAAAGAAGTGTGTTGCGCATTAAAAAAATATTTTAATTATTACAGTAGACCAAGGCGTATTATATCTGATAAGGGGATCTTGTTTCACTTCTAATGAATTTAAAGATTTTATAAAAGATAACAAACAAACGGATAAGTGGAACGTGTGAATAGAATTATAAAGGCAATGTTAAGTAAATTATGTGAACCTTTAAGACATGCAATTAATAACACTGTTAATAAAACTACAAAAGAAATTCCTACTAGACTCCTTTTTGGAGTAAATCAGCGATGAATTATAATTGATGAAGTATGTGAATATTTAGATAAATGAAAGGATATAATAAATAGAAATTTAGATGAAAAGCGTTTAAGAGCTTTAGAGGGTATTGAAAAATTTCAAGTGTATAGTGAAAATTATTTTAGAAAACATAGTGTACCTCCGAAAAAAATTTCAGTAGGTGATTATGTTTTTATTAGGCAAAATCATAATATTGCTAAAAATAATGGAAAATTATCAGAAAAATATCGCGGACCTTATATAATTAGATTTTGGAAAGGGATAGGTACCTAATACAAGATATTGAAAATTGTCAGTTAACAAACATATTTTAAAAAATAATTTAATAATAATTTTAAAAAAATGATTTAATTTTGGATATTGAGTAAAAAAATCTACCTAACTGTAAAATTTCATCAAAAAATATTCATAAATAACATTTTTATTGCAATTTGAAAAATTTGTATCTTCGCAAAAACTGAATAAAAAACATTTTTTAATTTTTTTTTTAAAGTGACAAATTAATTAGGGAAAACTCAACATCTTTTAGAAAATTTACCTAGTACTATTATTTTCATTAATATGTGTAACAAATTTAAGAGTTAACCTTATGGATGAAAATAATAGTGCTAGGTAAATTTTCTAAAAGATGTTGAGTTTTCCCTAATTAATTTGTCACTTAAAAAACATTAGGTAGGTAATTTTGTCTATTTTTCAAAACTGTATATAATTTTTGAAAATTAAAAAATTTGCGGAATACTTTAAAAAAAATTAAAAAATGTTTTTTATTCAGTTTTTGCAAAGATACAAATTTTTCAAATTGCAATAAAAATTTTATTTATGAATATTTTTTGATGAAATTTTACATTTAGATAGATTTTTTTACTCAAAATCCAAAATTAAATAAAAATTTCGAATTTTCTTATCAGAAATCCCGGAATTACCAAAAAAGTTTTAAAAAATCCCAAAAATGGGATTTTTGGTTTTTTGCCTATTATATCCATACCAGGGGCGGGGTTATCGAAACCCGTTACAAAATGATTAAGAACATATTAGGTCATATAAAACAGGTCACTATAATTTGATATCGCCTATGCGATTTGAGAATTTTTGCTCGAAATTGAATTTTCCATAAAAATAGGGTTTTTTTGGATGGACCTGGTCCCCTCGGTATTTTTAGGTTTTGTTTCATTTATCGTATTTTATGTAAAGTCAGCTTTCCAAAAAGTATAAATTCTATATACATCTTCTTAGAAACTTTTTAGATAACTTAAAAAGAAAAAGTTACTTTTTCCCCCAAAAAAATGGCAAAAAATCGCCTTTTTTAATTTTTTAAATTAAAATGCCTATAACTTTGGACTCAGTCATGATTCTACATAATTCTTTCACTGCTTGATATATAAAATTGTTGTTAGGTGAATAAAATAAAAATGGCGAAAATCGGGAATATTTGAACCCGCTATTATCAAAAAACTAAAGTAAGCACGGTAAATATTTAAAAATTTTCAAATGCGTATATCTCCTAGACTATAATTTACTGCTACGACGACATTATTTATAGTGCTCGATGAGGAGATTCTATATACGAAATTAAAAATTTAACATAGCCGAGGTGTCCTAATTTGAGGACCCCCCGCCGGGCCTCTGGTTGGCCTATAAGGTCCAAGTTCAAAACCTAAACAACACCTTCTCTTTGTGCATACCAAATTTCATTAAAATCGGATTAACCGTTTAGAAGTTACCGAATTATTTCCCTCTTTTTTTCCTATACCACTGTGCGATCCAAATACAAGGAACTTACATACTTCTATCACATTTTATCGCTATACTTGTATTTTTTAACTAGTAATTAGCGTTAAATAAATTTTCTCAGGGGAAGCTTGTATGCGCGGGAGGGTTAATTATGGACGGATCGTCCCTAAATTTGGTAGATAGATTTTGGCTCGCATAAAACTTATGTGTGTCAAATTTCGTCATTATATTCCAATTTGTAGGCTAGTAATGAGGGTTATAGTCATTTTCAGAGGGGAACCTTATATAGGGAAAGGTTAATTTATGAGGTTTTGGCTCGTAAGAAACTTACGTGGGGAACCTTATATAGGGAAAGGTTAATTTATGAGGTTTTGGCTCGTAAGAAACTTACGTGTGTCGCATTTATTCGCTTTACTCGAATTTTTAAGCCACTAATGAGCGTTAAAGCCATTTCCTAAAGGAGACCCGATAGGGTCAATTATGAACCTATTCACATAAAAGTTGTTATATAGATTTTAGTTCGCGTGCAACTTAATGGTGTAAAATTGTTTTCCTATATTGGTATTTTAAGACAGTAATGAGCGTTAAGGTTTTTTTTTTTTGGGTCAATTATCAACCGATCCTAACTAAATTTGGTAGAGAGAATTTGGCGCGTAAAGACTTATTTGTGTCGAATTTCGTGACTATATTCGTATTTGTAAGCCATTAATGAGCGTTGTAGTTATTATAAAGACATTACCCCCATATAAGGGGATCTTAATATATATATATATATATATATATATAATATATATATATATAATATATATATATATATATATATATATATATATATATATATATATATATTAATATATATATATATAATATATATATATATATATAATATATATATAATATATATAATATATATATATATATATAATATATATATAATATATATATATATATATATATATATATATATAGTAAAAGCCCTGCACGTTAAATTTCATATTTTTAGGTTCCATATTATACAAAATTCAAGAAGTACCTTTTGTAGAACGAAAAAGTATCAAAAAGTCCCCTTTTATCTGTTCTCGCTCTAAGTTCAATATTATAGAAAATTCAAAAATACCTTTTGTAGAACAAAAATATGCTAAATTTCATGTTTCTAGGTTCAATGTTATAAAGATGTTGATGTTAATACTTAACAAGTTAGAGTGCTATATTCGGCCGTGCCGAATCTTAAATACCCTCCACCAGCTGCTTTTATATTAATATTTATACCCTACACCACTTTAGTGGGGAGGGTATATTGGGTTTGTGCTGATGTTTGTAACATAGAAAAATATTCGTCCAATACCCACCTTAAAGTATACCAATCGGCTGGCCGGCTGGCTGTCCATGTAAACCTTGTGCGCAAGGTACAGGCCACAATTTTGAAGATAATTAGATGAAATTTTGCACACACGCTTCTTTTGGCCCAGGGACGAAGCCTATTGAAAATGGTTAAAATCGGTCCATTATTTCGACTAGCCCCCATACAACCGTATCCCCCAAATTGGGCCTTTTGGCTTATAATTAATTTAAATTATCTATTATGTTAACAAAAGTCGACAAAACTTAGTTTTATAGAACTTTAAATGACACTACCGATTCTTGTAATGATCGGGCTTCATTTGATCCTATCCCCCATACAAACTCCCCCTAACTAAAAGGTCAAAATTCACTTACAAACACTAATAACACTTTTAAATTCTACATAAATAATATTGAAGAAGACTTAACTCCCCTACCAACATTTTTAAGGATAGGGCCATATTTTGCCCTACTCCCCTTTGAACCCTCTTGTAAAAAAATCTTTTTTTTTCAAAATAAAAGTAAAAATACTCCGAAATAAAGTTAAAAAAAAACAAACCAAATGCTTTAATTTTTTAAATAATCCCCATTTTTAACATACATACTGACAGGTGTAGGGCTACGCCCGACTATACATTCATACTTGTTTTTATTTAGTGAAATATTTGTGAAAATAAGTTTTCTTATGTTGTTTAATAGAAAGAACATTACAAATGCCATCTTTTTTATGTTATTAACGCCCTAAAATATGATTTTGCGAATTTTGCTTGGAAAATTTGCATACTAAACATAAAATAACAAACTAATATCTTCATGAATAAGGAGATAATTGTTTATAATTATAGTTATGATAATGTAACTAGATAGATATTGTGGAAATCTCTTTCGATGGAACGATCGGATAAAGAAATCGACAGTAACATTTCTGAAGTAAAAAGGTTTATTTTTTAAAAGCTTTATTTGGTAATGAGTAAAAAGTGTTTACGTAATTTTCGAAAATGAACGAACAATTATGGATGGTCGTTAAACAAATTTCAAGTATATTTTCTGTATATAAAAGTAATATTTGTGCCAAATTTTGCATGGATATTATTTTTTGGCAATAAGTTTATGCATGTAAGTGTTTTTCTAAAGAGAACCTTGTTCGGTAGCTATGACCAATTGTGGATTGATCAAAATTTTACAATGACTTTTCAATGCATAAAAGTAACAATTCTATCCAAGATAATGAGTTATGTATATGACAAATTGTGGTCCAAATGGAAAAAAAATTACGGTTACATTTGCGACTATAAATGTGACATTTTTGCCAAATTTTGTATACATATCTTAATTAGGTAATGAGTTATGGTCGTTGAAGCAATTTTTGGGAGAGCACCTTGTATGGCAGCTATGACCAATTGTAGACCGATCGGAAAAAAACATTTATGTATATAAAAATTATATTTGTGCCAAATTTTGTAATAATAATTTAATTAGGTAGCGAGTTATGAGCGTTTAAGTGATTTTCGAGAGGGGACCTTGTATGGGAGCTATGAACAATTGTGAACCGATCGGAATAAAATTTTACGGTAACATTTATGTAGATAAAAATTATATTTGCGCCAAATTTTGTATAAATATCTTAATTAGGTAATGAGTTATGTGCACTTAAGTGATTTTCGGGAGCAAACTGATCGGAAGAAAATTTTACGGTAACATTTATGTATATAAAAGTAATATTTGTAGCAAATTTTGCATAAATATCTTAATTAGGTAATAAGTTTTGAGCGTTTAAGTGATTTTCGGGAGGGGACCTTGTATGGGAGCTATGACCAATTGTGGACCGATGGAAAAATATTTTCCTTGATATGAATTGTATTGACATAAAACTTTAATTTGTAAAATTTTGTGAAGATATCGATATTGTAACGGAAGTTATTTTTGAACACGTTGTCTATAGAAGGATATATTTTGCTACTAAATCATTTGTAATTTCTGAACAACATGACTTCCGTGAATATTGATCTACAATCTGAAATTTGATGCTATTTTCTGATTACTGCTTTTCATCAATTGAATGTGGATTTCAAGTTGAAGTAATTTATATAGATTTTATGAAAGCTTATGATAAAGTATCTCATAGTATACTACTAAGAAAATTGTTAGGAATTGGTATTCATTCGAATTTATATGCATGGATTTCGTCATATATTAGTAATGGAATTTACATCGTGAACGTTGAGAGATTTGAATCAGTACCTTATGAGCTAACTTCCGCAATACCGCAAGGTAGTATCTAAGGACCATTACTTTTTAATGTTTTTATAAATCTTCTGTTTTTAAACATTCAAAATATTTGCTATATGCCGATGATTTGAAAATTTTTCTGAAAATCTAAATTTTAAATAATGCTTTAAATCATTGGCGGCCAAACATGCCCTTGCGGGCAATGTGTTATTCTCAATTATACACACTCAATACAAATATTCTCAGCAACAAAACAAACTAAACATAAAACAAAAACAATTTAATTTAGTGACTCTCTTTATGAAATGATACACAGAGAATATTTTAAAAAGCCATTACAAATTAATGTATGAATACTTTTTATAGAAAGATCTATTAGACATACATATGTATAATTATTTATTTTTATTTGTTCAAGCAATTAATCGCATAAATTGTAACGATTAAACGATCGACTGTTAATCATTTTAGTACCTATTAGATACATTTAATACATAAACAAACTATACACATATATCAATACATCAAACTATATACAATCATATGTACATACATCAACACATTTTTACATCAAAATGTTCATCAATAAATACTTTCATCAACGGATACATACAACAATACAAAGATCTCTTCCGTTATTCATTTATAATACTAATAATATAAATAACACAAATATGTACAAACATAAAATTTTTCAGTGTAAAACATACATATTTTCATTTATGTTTTAATCTACAATCTAATTCAAATCGATTGGCTTCATGGTGCAAAATTAATATCTTTTAATATTGACTCTTATCCTTTTGCTTTTGTTCATGAAGTTAATGACTTGGGTATAATATTTGATTCCAAATTGAGTTTTACAGACTGTTTTTCTAACATGAAAATTTGTTTTCATTCTTAAAAATAAATTTTCATGTGAGTAGCAAAGAAAGAGCTTTATTTTTCCATACATTTTTGGTTTTTAGAAAATGAATTCGTTCATAATAAACGATAAATAAAAATAGACGATAGCAAAGGGCTTTCGTTTGCCCAAAAAACAACGAAAAGTATACCAAAATACGATAAAATATGTGGCCACTTGAACCTGAATACAATTTGCAATACAAACCTTTAAATTTTTTGAGACATTGCATAAAATTTTCATGTGTTTTTAAAAACTTTATAATTTCAATTTTTTTGCAAATTTATTTTATTTTTGTTTATTTTTTAGGGTTAACACCAAATACCTTATTACTACATGAAAAAATATTTAAAATATCAGAAATTATATACGTAGGCAACAATGTTCTGTTACGATAGAAAAAGCTCATTTCATTTTAGACATTTTTTAACGAAAACTTTCAAATGTTTTATAAAAATCTTATTTATAAACTTGATCTTAACAAAATGAAATGTTCGTGTGAGAACTAAATGGTTTTAGAACAAGAAAGAGTGCTATATTCGGCTGTGCCGAATTTTATATACCATTCACTATAGTGTATTTTAAACATATTAGTGCTATAAATTTTTTCCCTACTACATTAATATTACACCAAAAGCAAAACAAAATAAACAACAACAACGCTAAACGAAATAAAAAACAAAATACACAAGGCATCTAAACCAACAGACATCTAAACATACATAACGAAAAACACAGAGAAACAAAAACAAATAAGGTTAGTTTAGGTTGATAGGAGGATGTATACTACATCAAATCCGAAGAAATACACCTAGGCCACTATCGGGCCTGTTGTGTGCTCCAATTCAAGAAAAAAATTTTTTTCACTGAATGTATTATTTTTCCATGTTCAGAAACTCAGTTTCCTGGACGTTATTCCTAAGAATCTTCCAATCGGTGTTGGTTAAGAATGTTATTTCCGGAATAACATCACTTCCAAGATACTTGGATCTAACTTCGACGAATGCCTGACAATGGCAAAGAAAGTGCTCCAGAGTTTCACTGTCCTCTCCACATGCTCTTCATTCGTCTGAATCCGCACTTCCAATTTTGTATAGATGTGCTCGTAATCATGTGTGTCCTATGTAAACGTAAACGGTGGTATGTTTCTGGGTCTTCAATATAGAACCCCAGGCCCACTTTGTCCCCTAATTTAGAGCCATCCGTGTAGCAACGGATTCCTACTGGTATTTGCTCTAACGTTCCGCTTGACCAAGACATTCTATCTGGGATTAGCGTTTCAAAGTTTCCGACATATTCAGTGTCTGGTATGCGATCAGGTACGTCCGATGAATGTGTATAACCTTCCAATGTGTCCAGTATACATTGATGACGTGTCCTATAACCGTTTTTGGCCAGTTCGCCTAAAGTAAAGAGCCGTTCGGCTGTAAGCGCCGCCTCATATCTTATATATGTTTCAATGGGTGGAATATCTAGCAACGTTTCCAGAGCTTTGGTTGAAGTAGTACACATGGCACCACTTCTACCCAAGCAGCATGTACGCTGAACTCCCTGTAGTAGTTTGATATTACACTTTTTGTCCAAAGCAGTCCACCAGATTATTGAAGCATAAGCTAGAATTGGTCTAATTACACTTTTATAAAGCCAATTTGTCATAATGGGACTTAGACCCCATTTCATGCCTATGGAGATCCTACATGTCGCCCAGCACCGATGTGCCTCTATGTGGTGTCTCCATTTTAATTTCCGGTCAAGTATTACACCTAAGTACTTAACTTTGTCTGTCACCGGTATCTTCTTGCCCAAGAAGCAAGGTTCAGTACCGGGTGGGAAATGAGAATCCATTAGGAGTTTCATTGTCTCCTCCATATCCTCAAGCCTCCTGCCCATGTCATCGATCATAGATTCCGGTTGGACATGAGTTTTGGAAAGGAATTTTTTATCTTCGATATGTCATTTACGCTATCTACCTGTTCACAGAAAAGTTTCCAGGAGTCTCGTTTGGCATTTCGAACGATTTTCTTATATTCACCAAGTTTATTACGATACTCATCCCAGTATACTGCGGTCTTTTTACGCCGCGCCCAGTTAAATAGTTTGCGAAATTTCTTCCCAGGGTTCCGGATCTCCCCAGTTGCCCTGGGTTTTTCTCCGTTCTCGCAGAGGGCAGCTGTCCTCGAACGATTCAACCAGGGCACTTGTGAACGTTTCCACTTTGGCATCTATATCCTCTTTATTTCGACATTGAAAAGTGTCCTGACCTAAACGGTTCTTTAGTAAGGTCCCGAACATTGTCCAATTAGTTTTAGACTTATTGTTTTGATTTTAGCCATCAGAGCGTTGGTAGCTGTCTCGCTCCGATGAAGGTTTATTTGGATAACCTCAATCATGGTCATCCATTAAACTGTCTTCCAGCGAGTTGGTGGTCACCTCCTCGCTCTTTGGATTTGACTCCTCCGTATAGCCTGAAGTGAGCTCAACCTTTATTCTTGGCAAGATTTGTGGCCGATACCTATTACAAATAAAGTTCCCTCAGGTTCTTCTTTCCTGTAAGAGACATCCCATTTTTCCACGGCCAGCTCAGCATTTTGACCTCCAAGAATTTCCAGTATACGTTCATTAGCCAGTGGAGATAGTGGACTTTAGGAGCACCGGAAGCTCGCTCTTCTTTGCCAGTCCCAGCCTAGCGCCGTCCTCCGTTTAGTTTCTCCTTCCTCGTTTTTTGGGGCTTCTTTTGAGATTCCTTTTCCTTCGAGGTTGATTTCGCCGACGTGTTCGTCTTCGGAATATCTGGCTTGGCGTTGTCACCCTTACTCGCAGGATTCTCATTTGAGATTCCTTTGAGTGAAGTATGGCTTGGCTTCGACTGTGTGTTAGAAGACGGGGAGCTCTTTTGCTTCTTAGGTTTATACTCAGTTGTCAACTTCTCGGGAGACCTGATCCTTTTTGCCTCAGATCTTGTGAGAGAGTCCGATTTTTCCTTTGGAGTGTTGTGGGATTGACTAACTATGATTTCCTGAAAGTCTTTTCTTAGTAATAGGTAGTTTAGCTATGCTATCACTCACCTCTTTCACCATTTGCTCTACTTCATCCTTTTTGGGATTTGCTATTATTATTATCATCTGAGAATTCAGAGTCGGAACCCTCACCTATATTTAAAGGCTGAGGTAGCTTAGAGCTCTCTCCGAGTACATCCTTCTCTTTCACCCCTATATTTTTGCCAGCGGCATGCTGTATACTTGACGCATTGTCCGCCACGTAGGCCAAGGTACCCACCTCCGAAGTAGTATTCTGCTCACGATTGCAGGATGACGACGACACGTGACTCGCGAGTAGATCAACACAAATAAACAACGCGAAAAAACAAGGTGTGTTCGAAAGATTAACACCCAATTTACACGATGATTTTTTTTTCATGTTTGCCCAGACGTCTGTTTTCATGTTTGTCGGTGATTGGTGGTGAGCGGGGAAGAGGAGAATGGGGGGTAAGAAAACAAACATGATTTGGGATTTTCATGATTGTTTTTGACATTCCTCTTTAAACTGATTCGTACTGTTGATATTATGCTCATGTAAAATAAATAATTATGTCTTTTTTTACATGAATACATTAAAATTTGCATTAAAAAAATACTATAGCGTGTAATTAATTTTTTTTAAATCAAATTAAATGGTTTTTATGTTAAAAATTTCATTTTATTTTTACTACGAATAAGTAATTAAAAAGGATTATACAATTAAACATCAAAAAAAGACATGCATAGTTGCATGTAAAAAATCACCGTATAAATGTTCATGATTTTTTTGAAGATTCTCAAAAGAGAATTGGAAAAAACAGACGTCTGAAAAGTCTTCATGTAAATTGCGCCTAAGTCGTGTTTAATTTCTTCTCCGCATTTTTTATTCTAAAATTACTATATTTAAAGTTTTTTAATTAAACCAAATTGAAGCTTTGTTTTGTTTCAACTTTGTGTGAAGTCTCTTTTCATTGTAAACAATATTTACTATATCAATATTTACTGATATCTATCGATGATCAACTAAAGTTTTTGGAAGCCAACTTGGAACAAGTTTTTACCGAAATTGTGCCTCTAAAAACGGTTGTAAGGAATTGCAGAAAGAAACCATGGTTCAATAATAATATCAGAAATGCAATCTTCCAAAGAGACAACTGTATTCACGTTGGAAGCGTTTTAAAACAACTGAATTACATAACGACTTCTGTACCGCTAGAAGACAGTCAATAATAAGATAAAGAGTGCAATGATTGCATACTATAGTAGGATTTTTACGTGTTCTATTGATTCAAAGAAAATGTGGAAGAATCTACGAGATATCGGAGTTGGAAAATCCAAAGTTTGTGTTGAATAAGATGTTGATGTTGAAGCACTAAATCAAAAGTTTACCACACTTTCCCTTGTGCAGTCAAATCCAAAATTTTATAATTGTAATGTTGACACTTTCACGCAAAACAACGTTTTCAGTTTCAACTAAGTTTTCAGTTTTCTAAGGCTTTCGATATAATAAATTATGATATCCTTTGCATCAAATTAAAAAATCAGTTTACATTTTCCCCATTTTCAACTCATTTAATATCATCTTACCTTACAAATCGTCATCAATTGGTTTGCGCTAATAACGCAAGCTCATGTCTATTGCCTGTCGAGAAGGGAGATCCACAAGGCTCTATTCTTGGTCCCCTCTTATTTACCATGTACATTAATGATATAACACAACAAATATTGCACTGTAACTTACATATATATGCAGATGATGTACAAATTTACATTAGTGATCATGGTAAAAACATTGTTAATTGCATTTTAGAACTAAGTAAATGAGGATGTGTGTGGCATTTATAAATGGGCAATGGTCTCTGTATAAATCCCAGCAAGTCAAAATGTATGGTTATCACTAATAAATCAGTAAGATCAAAGAATTGAAAATGTCGAAACTATGAAAAATCTGGGAATAATTTTTAACAATAATCTAACGTGGAATGGTCACATAAGTGTAGCTGCTGGAAAAACGTATACCATGCTTCGAACCCTATGAAAAACTCAATTCTTACACCTTTAAGAGTCCGTACATAACTTGCTAAAACTTTTTTAATACCTACGCTTATATACGGATGCGAACTTTTTTCATGCTGCGACTACACAAGCTATAGAAAACTGTAGATTGCATACAATGCCATATTGAAATATGTATATGGACTTCGAAAATTTGATTATATCACACCATTTAAAAGAAACTTATACAACATAACGTTTGTTAACTTGTTGAAAATTCGATGTCTAACCTTACTGCATAAAATTATCTATACTCATATACCCCCTTACCTCTTTAATAGGCTAGTATTTCTCAGATCCCGCATACATTTTAATAGGGCTTTATTTTTGAAATTACTCATATTTGTTTGTCCCGATTTAATGTATAATTTTTTCATCAAAATTAATTGTTGCTATATGTTTTGTCAATATTTTTGTGCAGATATGTACCTTTTATATATCTTATTGTATTTACTATTCAATCTCAATTTTTCAATTTTTAACCAATACTGTAACTATAAGATTTTTATACCCTACACCACTATAGTGGGGAGGGTATTATACGCTTGTGCTGATGTTTGTAACATACAAAAGTATTGGTCTAATTCCTTTAAATTCCCTTAAAGTATATCAAACGATTCAGAATCATTTTTTGAGTCAATTAAGACATGTCCGTCCGTCCGTCTGTCCGGCTGGCTGGCTGTCCATGTAAACCTTGTGCGCAAGGTAGAGGCCGCAATTTTCAAGATAATTTGATGAAATTTGGACCAAGCATGTTTTTTGGCACAGCCTATTGAAAATGGTTGAAATCGGTCCATTATTTCACCTAGCCCCCATACAACCGTACCTCCCGATTTGAACTTTTTATGCCATAATTACGTCAAATATTCTATTATTTCTCTAAAAATTGGCACAAATAAGTTTTATATGAGTATAAGTGACACTGCAGATTTTCGTAAGGATCAGCCCTTATTTGACCTTAGCCCCCATACAAACCCCCCCTTCAAAAAATGTCTTAAACGTCTAAAATTGACTTGTAACCATTTGTATCGCAATGAAACTCAACAAAACTAACTGTTATTTAAAAATATATTATTTTCCCATATTTACCGAATATCGGTCCATATTTGACCTATATAAAGCCTTATTTAGAAATTTTAATTTTTTTTTTATCAATAAATTGCTTAAATATTTTGGAATTATGTTAATAATCAACGTAAAAGTTTCTTTATAAAAAATAAAAATTTAAAAAAATATACTCATTGTGTAGGGTATTATATGGTCGGCCATGCCCGACTATACTTTCCTACTTGTTTTTAATGTCTTGTTGTATTGGATATCAAATGGAAAATAAATAAATAAAATAAGACCAACCTACATCCGAATATACGAAGAGAATTCACAAAACAAAATACACAACTCAATGATGCCAACAGCATCCAAACATACGAACAAAATACACAGCTGAAAAGCCAAATACATCTACACACACGCGTACATATCTTTCTAATATACAGTGTTGTTGTTGCTTATTTAATAAAGCATGAAAAAATATGACATTTTTTGATGAAATTTTCAGAGGTTGTATCGGATTTTTTGCTCATATCTCCGTTTTTGCTTATTTTAAATAGCGATCTTCTCGAAAGCATGTCTAACAGAATTATTGAAGATTCAAGATTTCAACAGACAGACGGACATGGCTTAATCGACACCGCTATCTATAAGGATCCAGAATATATATACTTTATAGGGTCGGAAAATTATATTATAGAAATTACAAACGGAATGACAATCTTATATATACCCTTCTCACGAAGGTGAAGGGTATAAAAACAGACTGTTATTCCTCATATTGAATCAATTATTCCCAAAGTATACTCTAACGTCTCAAGACCTTCGTCGTAAAGTTCAATCAATGATTTTTATTTTCGATTTAATTAATAATAATATTGACAGCAATTATTAGACTTGAACGGGACCATATACATATGAATTATTAAGTTCATTAAAAAAACTTTTATTGATACAGCTATTAAGATTACAAAAAATATTAGATAGTACTTTTAGGACTTGAACAAGCCACAATGGGGCAGAATGGAAATTTTTTGGAAATAAATCTGGCATTTCTAAACGGCTGATCCGATCGGGATAAAATTTGGCGTGAGCGTAGCCAAGGAGTATTCGAGTTTAAGTTTTGAAGATGAACCCCGCAAATGCCCCAGGGACGGATCTGTGGCGGCTCAAAGTAGGGTACCTACGACATGTAAAATTTTTAAACTCGTGCCATTTTTTTGTTTTTCACCGAAATACAAAGATTTGAGATCTTGGAAAAACATGCTTGGACATACTACTTATCTCTTATAATATCCGAGTTATAGGCATTTAAAAATTTAGTGATACAAAATTTACCATACCTTGGTCCGCCTTTTTTTGAATTAGTTCGACAACAAAATTTCCAATAATATACAAAAAAATTTCAGATCAATATCATTTACAGATTCAAAAATATACGTTTTTTAATTTAAAAATTCAAAAAATTTTAGATTTTTGCCGTTTTTTGCCCAAAATGTGTCTTAACTCTTTTATTAATAAAATAAAATTTTCTTTAAGAACATATAACAATTTTATAGTTTTCTAAAAGGTATCTTTACGCAGAACGCTTTGGCGTAAAAAAATTGTCCTATTTTTTGAAAATGTTGCCACTGCATCCTTCTGAATATGACATATTTTTTTTCAAAACTTCAACTTTGGGCGACATGTTCTAAAATCCCAAAGCTGGGATCAGAAAACTGAAAGCAGTTTCGGAAACCTCAATATGTTTTCTATTTACTCCAAAAGTATTTTCCCAGCCCTGAAAGAAATGTGGACCCTATGGGCAAAAATGTAAAAAATCCCATTTTTGGGATTTTCATTCCTATTTTTGGGAATTGCGGGATGCCCTTTGATCTTTTCAATTTTTTTTGCATTTTCACATTTTGGGCAAAAAACGGCAAAAATCTAAAATTTTTTGAATTTTTAAATAAAAAAACGTATATTTTTGGATCTGTAAATGATATTGATCTGAAATTTTTTGTATATTATTGTATATTATTATATTTTGTTGTCTAACTAATAAGAAAAAATTGAGTCCATTTGGTCCAAAATTACGCCCGGAATTCAAAAAAAGGCGGACCAAGGTATGGTAAATTTTGTATCACTAAATTTTTAAATGCCTATAACTCGGATATTATAAGAGATAAGTAGTATGTCCAAGCATGTTTTTTCAAGATCTCGTCGAGCGCTTTCAGAAAATATAAAAATTTTGGTGAAAAACAAAAAATGGCACGAGTTTAAAACTTTTACATATCGTAGGTACCCTACTTTGAGCCGCCACAGATCCGTCCCTGGGGCATCTGCGAGGTTCATCTTCAAAACTTAAACTCGAATACTTCTTGGCTACGCTCACGCCAAATTTTATCCCGATCGGATCAGCCGTTTAGAAATGCCAGATTTATTTCCAAAAAATTTTTCCCAAATTAAGCGAAGCAATGATTGACACCGGTATTATTGTATTACCCTCAGTAATATTTTATACTTTAAAGTATTTTTAATGGACCCCAACTAAAAAAATTGTTAAATTGCAAGGAATTTCCAAACCTTCTATCACCTATTGAGAAAAATAGTTGGAGGAGTTTAGATGCCATAATAGAAAATTTCTTAGCAATTATTAAAAAACGCTTTAGAGGAAAGAGCACTTGTCACATGCTTGCTAAATACTGTTGCTCGATATGTCGAGATTCACATACTCTATACAAGCGGCGGAGTAAACGTATTTTTTTATATCTTCTTTCTTTTATATCTTTATTAGTATTTAGTATAGCTTATATATTTTTTTATTATAAATATTAATTTTTTATAATAATTGTTCCTGCTGTTACTAATTAGGAATTTGTTAGTATTATACTAAAATATGAAAGAATAAAATTTAAGTAACCCTTTTGTTTCATTTCCAATGATTGTCTTTTTTATTTAATACACATATTGACAAACATTTATAAAAATATTTATTTAATTTTTAATAAATTTGAACATCCTTGAAATTTAGAAGTCCTTTAAAAAGAAGAAAGGATCAGAATATTAAAAACTGAACACGCAGATTTACTATATACGATCTTTAGTTTCATGTGTATGTGGACTTGTTCAAGTCCAAAATGTACTATCTAATATTTTTGTAATCTTAATTGCTGTATCGATAAAAGTATTTTTTTAATGAACTTAATAATATGTTTGAGAATATGCTATAAGAACGAAATTTAAGCATGTGTTAAAGTATATGCAAGGTATCAACATATATTTTTTAGAAAAATATATTGAAAATTTTCAAGGATATAAAAGGATACATTTTTCAAAGGACATTTTTTACAACTTTTCGTCCTGAAAAGTAAAAATTAAAAAAATTATCTACTTCTAGAAATTGTCCCCTTTTATTTGATATCCATATAAAGAAAAACTAATGAGCAGAATTATATAAACAAATTTTAAGAAATTTCTATATCCCTAAAACTTTGAAGTCCTGTAAAAAGGAGAAAATATCACTAAATGAAAAACTAAAAACGCAGTTCTACTACATATGATCTTAGGTTTCATATGTGTATAGTGTCGTTCAAGTCCAACAAAAACTATTGTTCAATTCACATCGATGTTGTAGCGTTGTATGTGTTGTATGTCAGCAGCTGCTACAATAGTCATAACAATGTTGTTAGTATTTACTATGCAAAAGTTCTATACAACTCTTACGACAATTTTTCATATGTTTTTCGAATGTCGTAAGAAAATTCAGTGTTGTCAATTGTTTATTTCATGATATAAATAAAATATTCAATCGATTTTTAATAAAAAACGATAAAGTGGTAACACAAAAATTACAAACAAACAGCTGTTTACCAAAACAAAAATAAAATTTAATTAAAAATTGTTTATTCATTAGTTTAAAATGTGGAATAACGAAAATAATAGAATTTTAAATAAAAAGAAATTAATTTGGTTTATTTTGCTCGTTTAATTAGTTTAATATTATTTGTTTTTTACTTTTGACATTGTATGTTTTGATTGTTTTTTTATTGTGAACATAAACTTATGACTTGCTACAAAAATCTGTTCACAATCACTGTTACTACACTTTAGTAGATACAATATATAACTTAATTGTGAATTGAACAAATATACAACTTGATTGTGAATTGAACAAATGTAAAATTGTATCACTCTACTGATATTTTTTCAATGAAATTGCACTGAAAAAAATATTTGGCTATTTTCAATTTTGAAGATTAAATTGCACTACTATAAATTGGGAATATTATAAACAAAATATAATCAATAGACATAAGAATGATCATTTCTTCACATAGAAAGAATATTTCAAATTAAAATGTACAAAAAAAGTATCAAATAAGAAATATCTTATTTACTTTCATTGTTATTCATTCTAGAAAATTCTTTACGGTGTATGTTGTTTCTGTAAATTATGCTCTTGTTTTGAAGGAGGTACCCTTTAAAGGTCAAATTTTTCTCTATAATTACTCCCAAAATTGTGAGGTATTTAAATGTAATACCAGAGACGCCAGAGAACTTTACATTTATTAACAGATAGTTTGGCTCCAGATATCATACCCCAATTGCCGATTTCTTGTAAAATATTTAGAAAAGATCTCGTTTACGAGATTTTTGTTACTGTGTTTGGTGAATATTATAGCATCATCAGTCTATATTGCGTGGTCAGTATGTTTTTGTTTAATTTATTATTGAGCTGCGTTGGTTAAAGGCTAGTATAAAGAGAACTACTTAAAAAGGTGAGCCTTGTGGAATGTCGTTGTGCGTGGGTATGTGAAAAGTTAGGTTATTGATTTTAACTCTAAATTTGCGGTTATTTAAAAACCTTTTAATAAAAGAATAACTTTTTGTACATATGTATTTTACAAGCTTTTAAATGTTGAAGTATTACTAAAATTTACATTTTGCTAAATATTTGACTATAAATCAAATGTTTTTCAAATGATTGAAACTCAATTCATAACTAATATAAAACGATATGTTTTGGGAACTCATCAAGTGTTCTAATTCTCGAAAGTTTTTATATATGATTAATTAGTAGTCGATATATATTGATTTTTTGGTGGACTTCCAAAAAACAGCTTAAATCAAGTAAAAATTTCTCTACCATTTTTTTGATCGGTCTATAATTAACCCTATCGCTCATACAAGGTCCCCTTCAGAAATTTACTTTAACGCTTATTACTGGCTAAAAAAATATAGCAATAAAATTTTACACAATTTTTAAATGGTTCGTCTATAATTGACCCTACCTCCCATATAAGGTCCCCTTCAGAAAATTTCTTTAACACTCATTTCTGGACTAAAAATTCGAGTATAGCGATAAAATTCGCTTTAAGAAAGTTTCATACAAGTAAATTTTTGCGATCGGGTCATAAATGACTCTACCGTCATATAAAGTCCCCTTCTGAAAATTACTGGCTTAAAAATATGAATACAGTGACGAAATTCAACACACGTTTAATTTATCAGAGCCAAATCTATATACCAAATTTAGTGATCGGTCCATACAAGGTCTTCTTCATAAAATTACTTTAACGCTTATTACTGACAAAAATACGAATATACCAATAAATTTTGACACAATTAAGTTCGTCGCGAGCCAAAATCACTCTACCAACTTTTATGTGATCATATCCCCATATAAATTTCCCTTCATAAATTTGCTTAAACCGGCTTAAACGAATACGAATAAAGCTAAGTTTCTTACGAGCCAAAAAATTCAAGTTTTCCTTATTTAAAAATA
Organism: Lucilia cuprina; assembly: GCF_022045245.1. Lineage (NCBI taxonomy): Eukaryota > Metazoa > Arthropoda > Insecta > Diptera > Calliphoridae > Lucilia > Lucilia cuprina. Next base: position 28,738,006 of record NC_060953.1, read on the forward strand.
CGAGTTTAGCGATGAAAGTTGACATAATCACCTTCGATGTTAATGCATACCGCCAGTGTTTATAATTTGCTATCAAAGGATGCACCTATGTAGTAGACAACTTCTTATGTTCCGATGGTCAGAAAAGGAAATTTCGTTTATAAGCTCTTCTGAACATATAGTTGTATCTAATACTTCTCTGCTTCTATTGACAAATGTAGATTTATTACCTAAGTTCGATGTGATCAAGTCTTTCGTATTAAGAAAATCCATGAGGGATACATGTTCTCGGTCGATACCCTGTATCAGTTAGAAATTTACGTTATTTAATCCAGAAACCTTGTTGCTAAAGGTATCTTACCTGTGTTAGTTTTAGCCATCAGAGCGTTGGTAGCCGTCTCACTCCGATGGAGGTTTATTTGGATAACTTCAGTCATTGTTATTAATTTAAATTTTCTTCTAGCGAGTTGATGATCACCACCCCGCTCGTTGGATTTGACTCCATTGATGGCACTGAGGGGTCCTTATCAGGCATAAAAAGAGCAGTCGTTTTAATCGACACTTTCCCAATTTTGCTCACTTTTAGATTTGTAAAGGGCAGCAGCACCTTCTTTTGGCGATTTAGTGGTACCTCTTTGCTTTTAGGATTTGGTTTCTTAACGTAGCTACTGATGACGTGATCTTAGGTATTTTAGTATCCTTTTCGAGGCTTGTTGTAACAGCTTTATAGGCGAAGTAAGCCCTACCTTTATTCTTCGCAAGACTAGCCATAGATTTCTTGTCGACACCTACTACAAACATAGTTCCCTCAGGTTCTTCTTTCCTGTAAAAAACGTCCCAATTTTCCACGGCCAGCTCAGTATTTTGACCACCAAGAATTTCCAGTATACGTTCATTACCCAGTTTACTTCCCCATCCTCTTATATAGAAAGTGGACTTTAAGAGCACCGGAAGCTCGCTCTTCTTTGCCAGCCCAAGCTTAGGGCCGTCTCAGGGAAGAGGCATACATTGGTGAGATAACCTCATCAACATCACGCCCGTGCTGAACTCGCAGCTCACGCTCTCTATTGGTTTTAAAGCGATTGCGTCGTCCACTATCTTTTTGTTCACCAGATCTTCTACCTTACTCTGTTGGTCTATTGGAATTTGTCTGTCAGAATAATGGCATCGTAATAGCAGAGATCGTCCCGGAGTCTTCTTCTGGCAACTTTGGCGTAAGATGGCAGCTCTTTTCTTTTTCCACTATATAGCCTCTTTTTCCTCGCTTTCGAGGCTTATTTTGAGGTACCCGTAACTTTGAGGTTGATTTCGCCGACGTGGTCGTCTTCGGAATATCTTTCTTGGCGTTGTCACCCTTACTCTCAGTATTCTGAATTGAGGTTCCTTTGAGTGAAGTATGCCTTGGAATCGACTGTGTAGTAGAATACGGCGAAATCTTTTTTTCTTAGGTTTATTTTCAGTTGTCAACTTTTCTGGGGAACTGATTCTCTTTGCCTCAGATCTTGTGATAAAGTCAGATTTTTCCTTTGGAGTGTCGTTAGATTGATTAACTATGACTTCTTGAAGAATCTTTTTCAACTTCCTCATCTGTGCTCCAGATAGTCTTTTCTTAGTAAGAGGTAGTTTAGCTATGCTATCACTCATCTGTTTCACCATTTGCTCTACTTCATCCTTTTTGAGATTTGCTATAATGGTGTTGTTATTATCATCTGAAGATTTAGAGTCGGAACCCTCACCAATATTTAAAGGCCTTCATCTTTTTATTTTTATTTTCCATGTTGTTTTTTTCAGTTTTGGTCCTCGGAGAATATAATGTGCCCTCCGTCAGTTTGAGTCAAACTAAAACTGGGGGAAGAAGATATTATGATACCGAATTTAACTCCTAAACATTCGAACTTCAATAAATATCGTCTTATTGGATCTATTTATACCAGTGTTTCTCACACACATACTACCATAGTTTTATTTGTGTTGTTAAAGCAGCAGAGAACAGAATTCCATTCAAATTAATAGTATACTAATAAAATGACTACAAACTATAAGGTATATGCTAACTGTCAAATATTTATTATGGATTGTGACAGCCAGCGTATATCAAAGTCTATATTTAAAAAACTATCAACTGTTCTCTCATGTTCTTTAACATTAATTCGGCTTCCTCAAAATTTTGTTCTTGTATTTCTGTGTGTATTTTAAAAACGCCGCGCACAGACCTTGCTTCGGCAAGTGCTGATCAGCAACTGATTTGATTTTGTTTTTCAGGTTGGGAGCAAACCAACTGATATTGCTCTTTTAAAAGAGAAGAAGAATTAAACCTATAGTGTATGTGTATAAACTTAGCGTCAGCAGAATTTTCTTACCCTATCAGGCGTGCTATGTAATGGCAATATTAATCTTCTCTGATTTATACTTAACATCAAAATAATGGTGGTGGCGTTTGTAACACATCGAAATATTGATCATAGATCCACAAAAGTATATATATTATGGATTGAGTTAAAATTTTCCACAAATATTTTTTATAAATAGGAACGGTTTATTTCGTATTGTAAATGGGCAATATCGGTCTACGTTTTCGCATAGCCCCCATACAAATGGCCTCCCTAAATACACCTTCAAAAGTCATCACTATTTTCAAAATTGGAATATTCGACATAAATAAGTCTTATATGAGTCAAATTCTCTCTACCAAATTTTATGTGGATTGGTCTATAATATAAGAAATGACTTAAACGCCCATTACTGGAATTCGGTAAAAGTAAGTTTCATACGAGCAAAACCTATTTACGAAGATCGGTTCATAATAAACCCTTCCCCCATATAAGGTCCCCCCAGAAAGTGACTTTAAAGATAACTACTGGCTTTAAAGTACGAGTATAACTCTAAAATTAGATATAAATAAGGTTTTTTATGAGCACAGATCTTTCTATAGAGCTTTATGAAAACAGGTCCATAATTGACCCTTCCCCCATATATCTTTAATATTGTTTTGTAGTTAATAAGTTAGTTATAAGTAAGAAGCCAATTAAGCACGAAGTTTGTATTTAGGTTTATTAGAAAACCTGTTTGTGTTTTATTTGGAAACACACCCTACTCTATTGGGAAAAGGTATTACGTCGCCCCAATATATGGTCCTTCGATAAGTCCTAGAATAGGCTAGGGCAGGAAAGAATTAGTGACTTGGAGTCCACTAAATTCAAAAAATTTGTTTGGCAGCTTGCACCTCCGGCGGCAACTCCAACAACACAAAGATAAAAGGTTGTCTAAAAAGGGTTCTTCATCGTGCTTACGGCAGAAGAAGTAAGGTGATAGTTCATTGTGCATCCCTTGTCAGTGAAACAGTCAACAAATAAGAAGTCTACTTGTAAATCCCATCCTGGAAAGGTTTATCATACTAAACAAAAGCTTTACATGGTATAGGAAGATTGACAAAAACACAGGAAAAGGGTATGTACTGTGTTTATCAGTTATTTTCTACGATATTTGGTTTTCTCGAAAAATAAAATTAATTGTCATCTCCACACCATTTAATACCGGCAAAGTTTCATTCCAATTTGTTCCTTCATACTTTACGTGTGAAGTAATGAAAAAGAAAAGCAAAATTTCAGTAGCAGTGCATTTATGCAAAATTTAAACATTTTAAAACAAAATAAAAATAAATGAAATAAAATAAAAACAATAAATTAAAGCATTATGATTGCACTTTAATATGGTATATCATTTGTGGCATAATGTGTGTTTTTACAAATTGGTCAATTTGATAGATCGGTAGAATTATTGTTCTATGTTTAATAAACGCAGTAATCTGAGGTTCCGATATGGTTGCAATTAACTTTGGCAGTTTTCGTGCTAGGACAGTCGTTTATGCACCATTTTAAAGCATTAAAATTGCCATTTGTTTTGGTATATAATTTATTGCATAATGTATTTTTAGAAAATGGCCAGTTGGATAGATCGGTAGAATTATTTTCCCAGGTTTAAAAAGGCGGTAATTTGAGGTTCCGATATGGTTGCAAATAACTTTGACAGTTTTCATGCCAGAACAATCGTTTATGCATCATTTTAAAGCATTACAGTTGCACTTTGTTTTGGTGTATAATTTGTGGCATAATGAATTTTTACAAAAATTGGATAGATCGGTATATTTATTGGTACAGGTTTAGAAATGCGGTAATTTAAGGCTCCGATATGGTTGCAAATATCATTTATAGTTTTCATGTTATTGCAGTCGTTTATATATCTTTTTATTGCATTATAGTTGCCATTTGTTTTGGTATATAATTTATTGCATAATATATTTTTAGAAAATGGCCAATTGCATAGATCGGTAGAACTATTTTCATAGCTTTAAAAATGCGGTAATTTGAGGTTCCGATATGGCTGCAAATAACATTGACAGTTTTCATGCTATGATAGTCATTTAGACATCATTTTAAAGCATTATGATTGCACTTTAATATGGTATATTATTTGTAGCATAATGTGTGTTTTTACAAATTGGTCAACTTGATAGATCGGTAGAATTATTGTTCTATGTATCAAATGCAGTAATCTGAGATTCCAATATGGCTGCAATTAACTTTGGCAGTTTTCGTGCTAGGATGTATTTTTAGAAAATGGCCAATTGGATAGATCGGTAGTATTATTTTCCCAGGTTTAAAAAGGCGGTAATTTGAGGTTCCGAAATGGTTGTGAATAACTTTGACAGTTTTCATGCTATGACAGTCATTTGTGCATCATTTTAGAGCATTCTGATTGCATTTTATATTGGTATATCATATGTGGTATAATGTGTTCGTCTAAAAAATGGTCAATATGATGGATCGGTAGAATTGTTGTTCTATGTTTAAAAACGCTGTGATTTGAGGTTCCGATATGGTTGCAAATAACATTGACAGTTTTTATGCCAGGACAATCGTTTAAGCATCATTTTAAAGCATTACAGTTGCACTTTGTTTTTGTGTATAATTTGTGGCATAATAAGTTTTTACAAAAATAGGATAGATTGGTATATTTATTGGTACAGGTTTAGAAATGCGGTAATTTAAGGCTCCGATATGGTTGCAAATATCATTTATAGTTTTCATGCCATTGCAGTCGTTTATATATCTTTTTATTGCATTATAGTTGCCATGTTGTTGGTATATAATTTATTGCATAATATATTTTTAGAAAATGGCAAATTGGATAGATCGGTACAATTATTTTCACAGCTTTCAAAACGCGGTAGTTTGAGGTTCCGATATGGCTGCAAATAACATTGACAGTTTTCATGCTATGACAGTCATTTATGAATCATTTTAAAGCATTATGATTGCACTTTAATATGGTATATCATTTGTAGCATAATGTGTATTTTTAGAAATTGGTCAATTTGATAGATCGGTAGAATTATTGTTCTATGTTTAATAAACGCAGTAATCTGAGGTTCCGATATGGTTGCAATTAACTTTGGCAGTTTTCGTGCTAGGACAGCACCATTATAAAGCATTAAAATTGCCATTTGTTTTGGTATACAATTTAGTGCATAATGTAGTTTTAGAAAATGGCCAATTGGATAGATCGGTAGAATTATTTTCCTAGGTTTAAAAAGGCGGTAATTTGAGGTTCCGATATGGCCGTACTGGTACAAGTACGGCCATCACACATATGATCAACACCAATTATAAGTGGTTTTTGTCTTGGCTAAATCATTTACAAATGTATTGCATACAATGTGAGCAATTCAACTGTTTTTTCAAGGAGCATTTTAGATTTGAAACAGTTATTTTTTTCGGTCAGGGCTAGAAAAATGGCGGCATGACCACAAGGAAGTTTATTTGAGGTATGAGGTAGCTAGCGATTTGTATCAGGTTCTAAAAACAAAAATTTTGGAAAAAATGAAAGAAGCAACAGTTGAAGATAATAGGCCCTCTATAGTAGATCAACATTAAAGTTGCCAGCATGTAATATACAAAATTTCGAAGGCGGTTACTCCTAAATATGTTCCAGGCAGTTATCGGGAAAGATTCATCTGTGGCTCCAGCCCAAAAACTATACTACTGAGCCATTAAGGATTTTGACTTGGTAGATGAGGACTTTCAACTGGCTTGGGATAAATTAAAGAGTAGATTCGAAAATAGAAGGCTTTTGGTTCAGGATCATGTTAAAAGGATTCATTCGATAACCACAGCTCAAAATGAAAACATCAAATCTCTTCGGAAGATTTAGAATACAATTAATGACTGTTTAGCGATTTTAAAGAATTATAAGATCGAGTTGTCCGATTATGATTAATTTTTAATTCACATAGTTGTTTCAAAACTTACGGATGAAGCAATTAAAGAGTGGGAAGTTTCCTCATCGTGAATTGCCCACATGGCCCCAATTAAATGGTTTTCTTTCGGAAAGAATAGAAATTCTAGAAACTATGACCTATAGGAAAAAGCCAATGCCTTAAGATTGCCAGTCTTCAAGAACTCATGCATTTTACACTCAGAGTGAGCAAACTTCAAGTTATAAAAATTGCAAACAAAATCATCCTTTAAGAGTTTGCAAATCTTTTGAGTCCCTGTCACCAAGTGATCGTGTAAAATTCGTTTTTGCAAACAAATACTGCGTTAGTTGTTTATCGCCTACACACTTCAAATCTAATTGTCTGAGAACAAATGCCTGTTCTGTATGCCAAAAAAAAGCATCACAAAATGCTCCATTTAGAAAAATTTAAAAATTCAAAGCCCAATAGTGTGCCAACTGGACACTCTCAGAAGACTTCGCAAAAAGCATCACACAATGCTCCATTTAGAAAAATCTGAAATTTCAAAACCCAATAATGTGCCAACTGGACACTCTTAGAAGACTTCGCAAAACAGCGACAAATGCTCTACTTCAAGTACTTAAACAGAAACCAATGCATTTAATACCTTCGTCGAAATTTTGCCAGTACCTGCCGGTAATATCAAGGCATTTTTTGTTTGTCGTGAAGGAACTACAGTGTTACCTACCGCACTGATTCACATAGAAAATTCTGGAGAATTATTTACCGTAAGAGCTCTTCTAAATGCTGGTGCAGAAAAGAGTTTTACAAAATTTAACTCTCGCAAATCAGTATTTTTATCAGCCTGCAGCGATAGATATTATAATAGGAAGCGATTTTTTGCCATTAATTTACCTTGAGGGTATGAGACAAAATATATCTGGTGATTAAGAAGCAAGAGAGTCTCATGTTGGTTGGTACATGTCAGGACCAGTTAATACGTCTGATATAAACATTTTTTCAACCACGGTATCTACATCCGAAAATTTTTTTCTCCATGATCAAATAAAAAAGTTTTGGGAACTGAAACAGACTCATTTTGTGAAAACTATTTCTAAACGTCTACTACAAGACAATCAGATGGTCGTTACGTTGTACGTTTACCGTTTAAAAAACAGTTTCCAACCGATATTTTATGGGTCCCTCAAGGGACAGTGCTTTGGGCAACATCGAAAAAATGTTCCGCCAAATTGTGATGCATGAAGCTGATCGCCCATATCAGCAGATTTTATTCCGTAATGAGACGGATAGTTTTTTGAAATCATTCCAAATGAAAACAGTGTTTTTGGAGTGAATTGTGCGTCATTTCTGACAAAAAGAACGCTACAGCAGTTAAGCGAAGACTGCAAACAAATATTTCCGCTAGCATCCGAGATTTTAAAAAAAGAAATATATGTGGATGACATCTTGTCTGGAGGACATAGTCTTGTGGAAGCGATGTTAAAGCAAACTCAAGTTAAACAAGCTTTAAACTTAGCTGGCTTCCAAATGAAGAAAATTACCGCAATGACAGTTTCATACTGAATAACTTTGCCCGGGAAAATCTTCTCGATGAAGATTTCTTAAAGTTTGATGGGAATACGCTGGAAAGCGAAGTCAGACTTTTTCTATTACGTGGTAGAACCGAACCAAATTTTGTGGCGAAATTTACATGCGAACATCAACTTATCATGGAGAAATAAATTGTAATTGGAAAGTAGCTAAAACTAAAGTTGCCCCAATAAAAAAGACTACAGTCCCGAAACTTGAACTGTATGGAGCGGTTTTACTCTCAAAGTTAGCAAAGGCCTAACGGAAAATGCTAAGTTCCCCTACGAACTACATTTGTAGACGGACTCCTCTATTGTCCTGGGTTGGGTACAAAAACCGCTACAAACCCTTAAAACATTTGTTGCAAATCGTGTAACAAAAATCATAAGTATTGCCTGTAATAGTCATTGAAAACATGTAAAAACGGAACACAACCCTGCTCATCTTGGTACCCGTGGTTGTTCCCCACAAGAGCTCATTGAGAGTAAAATATGGTGACATGGACCTACCTGGCTAACCAAGCCTTGTGAATATTGGCCAAAACCTCGAGAATTTGATCCAATCGACTTGGAGACAAAAAAAGTTTCAACGTTTCATCTAAAAGCTAAACTTGTGAATACCTTAGAGTTATTAGTTATTGCTTTCGATTCATTAATCGCATTCGAAAACGTCTGTCCTTTTACTATAGCATAAAACCTTTTACTATAGCCGAACCTTTTACTATAGCATAAAAATATAAACTTTTCGTTGCCGTTTACATATACCGGTGTTGACTTCGTCGATCCGTTCATCCTAAAATCCTCCAATTTACTCAACGCTAAACTAATAAAATCCATATTTGTATGCTTCTCCACGAGAGCAGTGCACTTGAAAGCTTACTCAGATCTCTCGACAGATGTATTCCTAGCTTGTTTCGATAGATTTGTTGGACGTAGAGGTCCACTCATAATGAATTCTTAAAACAGACAGAGAAAGCACTCGTAGAAAAATATAGTGCTCACGGTCATTTATCCCACCTTATGCAACCCACATGGGTGTCCTCTGGGAGGCTGCCGCAAAAAGCATGAAATCTCATCTTAAGAAAGTAGCTAGTAACCTCAATTTTACGTACGAGGAATTTGCAACAATACTAATCAGAATAGAAGCTGTACTAAATTCGCGCCCAATGTCCCCATTGATCGAAACCCCATCAGACCTATTTTCTTTGACTCCAGGTCATCTCTTGAGAGGCGCACCAATTATAGCTTCACCTTCAGCTCCTGAAGAACCTCCGTTAGGAAGCTTGAGACGAAGTCACCTGGGGCGCATTACAAATGTTATCTATGGAAAAGACAACAAACGAGTAGAAGAGATTAAAACCTAAAATGGAACTATAACACGTTCTATAGCAAAATTGTGTATTTTACCAACATCCCACACAGAAGATAAAATTCCACTCAAATGTTCAAATTAGTCCAACTGAATTAAATTCCATGTTAGAAAAGAGAAATATGTCGCAATACAAAATATCTAATAACACAGTATATATACATTTTCTTTTCTTCCACTCTAGCCAACACTATGCCATGGTGTAATTTGTGCTTAAAGAATCATGCTCTCAGACATTGCTCAGTATTTGTAGTTAAGTCAATGGAAGCCCGAAGAGAATATATTATTAAATGGAAGTACTGCCTTAATTGCTTAGCACAAACTCATTCACGTTCTACATGCCCATCTACCCACTGTTGCGTAATATGTAGTGCCAAACATAATTCTAGCTTTGGTGAAGCTGTTGAAGAGACTGCACCTGCAGTTTTTGAAGAGATTTACCTACTGCAGTTGAAAATAGCGCTCCGAAAGCTGTTAAAGAGACTGCATCTGCTATTTTTGAAAAACTGCGAAGTAGATAAGCCAATTCTCAAAAGTCGATCCCCATGATTTGTCATACTCGCTGTCTGAGTTGCCCGCATTTCCTCCTTATTGGAATTTAATGATACCGAGAATATATTTAATTTATAAGGTAAATCCTATATGGGTCAACTTGTTGTTGGACCCAAAAAGCGAGTGTTCCTTTTTAATAAGAAGTGTGGCAAATTTGTTCCCAGAATTTACACCTGATTGCTAGTGTCCGACCGAACGTTCGGGTACGGGTTCGGAGTACGGTAAAAAATGAGTTTCGGTCAATGTTCCACCGAACATTGGCGAAATTTTGACCGAATGGTGAACTTTTTATAAAAGTTTTAAAAATGCAGGAAATTTGTTTACAAAAGTTATCATAAATCCTGGTTGTACAATAAATTTCCGATATACATACATAGGTACAGAACGCCTTTTTAACTGTTCGTTTATTCGGCTGATTTGAAAAACTGTTAACCAGAAAGTGATTAAAAATCTAAGAAAATCGAAACATTTAATTTGAATTACCTAGTTTGGACTATAAATTTTTGATTCCATTTGTAACATTGAAATTTTCTTGGTCCTTATTCTCAAACGATCTAGACTTGTCTGTCAGTCAGTCTCTTAAAAGAACGATAGGACCTAAACTATTGTTGAAGTTTGATTGCTATTCAATATAGACTAAATCGGTTTACATTTTGACATGGCCAAAGGTTCGCTTTAGAAAATGACTAACGTTCATAACAGGCATAAAAATACTAGTATTTCTATGAACTTATACTTAGGTTAGATTGATAGGAGGATGTATACATCAAATCTAATGAAATACACCTAGATGGCCTCCGGTAGGTAAGTGGTTAGTGTTCTAGTCTGGTAGACTGGAGGTGGTGGGTTCGATTCCCACCTGTGACACTGTTTCTTACTAGGCCACTATCGGGCCTGTTATGCGCTCCAATTCATGAAAAAATTGTTCACTGAATGTATTATTTTTCCATATTCAGAAACTCAGTTTCCTGGACGTAATTCCTAAGAACCTTCCAATCAGTGTTAGCCAGGAATGTTATTTCCGGAATAACATCACTTCCAAGATACTTGGATCTAACTTTGACGAATGCCTGACAATGGCAAAGAAAGTGCTCCAGAGTTTCACTGTCCTCTCCACATGCTCTACATTCGTCTGAATCCGCACGTTCAATTTTGTTTAGATGTGCACGTAATCATGTGTGTCCACTCAGAATACGTACTATCATACTAATGTCAGACTTGTTCTCATCAGGGTCACCCCATAGAATCTTTGTGGTTCTACCCACCGTTTAATTACTCCAAGAGGCCTTATTTGATTCTCTCATCCATATTTTTAATTCAGCTTTTGTTGCGTCGAATGGTTTTGCGTTTGCCAGGTTAACAACATCGAGCTCCCTTTCCTTTAAAGTTATTACATTCGCCCTTTCGTTTCTGATTACTCCCAAATGGCCTGGTACCCATATAATGTACACCTTACCTCTGGGAGAGTATTCAGTTAAAGCTTTCTTACAATTCAATACGGTCTTAGATTTAATTCTATCACCTGATATCGCCCTAATTGCCTTCTGGCTGTCGGTTTCAAAGTTTCCGACATATACTGTGTCTGGTATGCAATCAGGCACGTCCGATGAATGTATATAACATTCCAATGTGTCCAGTATACATTGATGACGTATCGTATAACCGTTTTTGATCAGTTCGCCTAAAGTAAAGAGTCGTTCGGCTGTAAGCGCCGCCTCATATCTTAAATATGTTTCAATGGGTGAAATATCTAGCAACGTTTCCAGAGCCTTGGTTGAAGTAGAACACATGGCACCACTTATGCCCAAGCAGCATGTACGCTGAACTCCCTGTAGTAGTTTGATATTACTCTTTTTGTCCAAAGCAGTCCACCAGATTATTGAAGCATAAGCTAGAATTGGTTTAATTACACTTTTATAAAGCAAATTTGTCATAGTAGGATTAAGACCCCATTTCATGCCAATAGTTCTCCTACATATCGCCCAGCACCGATGTGCCTTGTTGATCCTATTCTCTATGTGGTGTCTCTATTTTAATTTCCGGTCAAGTGTTACACCTAAGTACTTAACTTTGTCTGTCACCGGTATCTTTTTGCCCAGGAAGCAAGGTTCAGTATATGTAGAAATTTGTGTCTTTCTTGTGAAAAGACATATTTCTGTCTCTCCGGGTTAACATTGAGGCCTCTCGTTTGAGCCCAGCTCAAGGCCGTATTCAGAGCCTCCTCAGCTCTTCTACACAAGTACAGTTCTAAGTCCTTTCTCAGTTAGGGTCCTTAGGAGGCTATTAATCGTAGTAACCCGGAGTAAAGGTGACAAAATGCCACCATGTGGTATACCGCGAAAAACCGTATATCTCGCAGCTTATCCATCTGTTCCTTAGCATGTAGTTGATCCAGTTACGGAGCACCCGGTCAACATAGAACTGGTCTAGGGATTGGATAAGAGTATCAGTGTGCACGCTATTGAAAGCGCCTTCTATGTCAATGCATACTGCCAGTGTATACAGTTTGTTATCGAAAAATTATCCTTCGTTTAAAGCGGCTTCCACCGATCGTCCCTTTACATAAGCATGTTGCTTATTTTTAAGGTCTTTGTTTGGTATACTGCTTTTAACGATACTATCGACTATCCGTTCCAAGGTTTTAACTAGGAAGGACGTAAGACTTATCGGTCGATAGGACTTAGGTGTTGCATAGCTAGGTTTCCCTGGTTTGGGTACAAATATAACCCTTGCATCATGTCATTTAACTGGGGTATATGCCAATTTTAAGCATGCAGGGAATATCTGTGACAGATGTACGGAAACCAGTCACGACTCCATCTCCAAAAGTGCCGAGAAAATGACATCCGGCCCTGCAGCTTTATAGGGAACAAAGCTCTTGATTGCCCCTTTAACCATGTCAGATGTTATAACTGTTTCCGTGTTATCCTCCTCTTCCTCCAATATCGGTTCATATATGTTATTCGATATATCGGGTGGGAAATGAAAGTCCATTAGTTTCATTGTCTCCTTCATATCCTCAAGCCTCCTGCCCTTATCATCGATCATAGATTCCGGTTGGACATGAGTTTTGGATAGGAATTTTTTATCTTCGATACGTCATTTACGCTACCAACCTATTCACAGAAAAGTTTCCAGGGGTCTCGTTTGGCTTTTCGAACGATTTTCTTATATTCAACAGATTATTATGATACTCATCGAAGTATACTGCAGTCTTATTACGCCGTGCCCGGTTAAATAGTTTGCGAAGAGTCTTCCCAAGGTTCCGGATCTCCCCAGTTACCCAGGGGGTTTCCTGGGTAGATCTCCGCTATCGCAGAGGACAGCTGTCATCGAACGATTCAACCAGGGCACTTGTGAACGTTTCCACTTTGGCATCTATAACCTCTTTATTTCGGCATTGAAAAGTGTCCTGACCTAAACGGTTCTTTAGTAAGGTCCCGAACATTGTCCAATTAGTTTTAGACTTATTCCGAAACTTTATCGGTTTTGGTGGTGGCCGATGATCAGAAAAGGAGTGCTCGTCCGAAACTCTCCAATCCTGAATTTCGTTTATAAGCTCTTCTGAACATATAGTTATATCTAATACTTCTCTGTTTCTATTGACGAAGGTAGCTTTATTAACTAAGTTCAATGTTATGTATTTTACATGTGTTAATTTTAGCCATCAGATCGTTGGTAGCTGTCTCGCTCCGATGGAGGTTTATTTGGATAACCTCAATCATGATCATCCATTAAACTGTCTTCCAGCGAGTTGGTGGTCACCTCCTCGCTATTTGGATTTGACTTCTCCGTGGCTATTAATGCAGTGGGTACTGTCGATGGCTCTACGGTGTCCTTATAAGCATAGGCTTAGAAATACTTGAATTTTTAATAGACACATTCCCAATTCTGGAGAGCACTGCTGTTCTGCTTCTGGCGGTTGAGTGATTTCCTCCTCGCTTTTATAATTGGACTCCTCAACAGTGCCAGTACTTGCTAATGATGCTTTGGGTACCGTCTTAGGTGTTTTAGTGTCCTTGTCCTTGCCGGTTTTGACAGCCCTTTTAATCGGCACCTTCCCAATTTTGGAAAGGGCAACTGCACTTTCTTCTGGCGAGTTAATGATAAATTCTTCGATTTTAAGATTTGACCCCTTAAACGTTATCAGTAGTGAATACTGATGTAACAGCCCTTCCAATCGGCACCTTCCCAATTTGGAATATTACAGCTTTAGAGGCGAAGTAAGCCCTACCTTTATTCTTGGCAAGACTAGCAATGGATTTCTGGTCGATACCTATTACAAATAAAGTTCCCTCAGGTTCTTCTTTCCTGTAAAATACAACCCATTTTTCCAAGGCCTGCTCAGCATTTTGACCTCCAAGAATTTCAAGTATATCCAGTTCAATAGCCAGTTTACTGCCCCCTCCTTTTATGTAGAGAGTGGATTTTAAGAGCACCGGAAGCTCGCTCTTCTTTGCCAGTCCCAGCCTAGCACCGTCCCAGGGAGGAGAGATACTTTCCACCAAGTTCTTTAGGGTGCTAACACATTGGTGAGATGCCAACCTCATCAACATCACGCCCATGCTGAACTCGATCTTTATTGGTTGTTTGCCCTATGAAGCGATTGCAAGGTCCACATCTTATTTGCGAATTGTTTTAAGTATTGTAAGTATATTATATATATTTTTTATATTTTTAGAAACTGTAATTTTACTAATTCAATAAAATTTATTTTGATTTCGATACATATTTAAAACGAAATTTTGATCACCTTGGATCATAATATGATCATGTATAACAATATTATGACAAATACAAAAAATATCATTATGAAATATTTTGACAGTATTTAACTATAATATGATATTTTAAAATTTTCTTTGCGTGATCTTAATCGTTTAAAAACCAAAACAAGTATGAATGTATAGTCGGACATTGCCGACACCCTACACCAGTCAGTATGGTAAAAATGTGGATAATTATTAAAAATAAAGCATTTAATTTGTTCTTTAACCGTATTGTGTAATATTTTTACGTATTATTGACAAAGAAAATAGATTTTCTACAAGAGGGCTCATACGGAAATAAAGGTAAATATGGGCCTATCCTTATAAATTTTGATAGAGGAATTCACGTCTACCTTATTTTATAATAAACAAAACAAGAAACAAAACATAAAAGGTAAACAACACAGTAATCCAGTGATGCCACATATAATCTTAAAATATTAAAATTTTTATCTGTACTCATACATATTTTTATAAACTGAATTTTTCATTAAATTTCGGTTAGGGAGGCGGAGCTCCCTTTATGTACTCTAGTATAGATTAAACGTAAACATTTTTAGATGCAGATGTTTGTTGGGCTTATTTTACATATTTACAAAAAATACAAAATATTTGGGCAACACTAAGAAGAAAAAATAAAAAAAATAAAATAAAGTCCTTGAAAAAAGGACTGATATATATTACTATTACATATTTAGACAATATTTAAGTACTTAAACATTTATATTAATATTTCTATATTTTATTTGTATCTTTTTAGATAAATTTGTGTTAAAAAATGCATTGAGTGATGTAAAATTTTTTGATCAGTTCCCAGAGGTACACAGCTTTTTAATATAATTAAAAAAAATTAATTTAATAATAATGATCCGACAAATTTTTCACCCAGAGACCAGATCATTCTTTTCTAGAGGTTGACCTGCGCAGAATACGAATCTGACCTCTGACCTGAATCCGAATCTGACCTCCACCAAAAAATGTGTGCTGAACCCAAAAGAGACAGTTACCGAGTAACCCCAAAAAATTGTAGAAGCTTTGCAACTCGTTTAGCGTGAGAGTATTTAAAAGAATATAGAAAAGTGTCCTAAAGCGTGAAAAATGTGATTTGTTTTATATCGGACTTTGTAAAAATATTAAAAATATCGCATTTCTAAATGATTTCTCAGCTAGAAAAACTTAGTGCATGCGAGATATATAAGTTTTTATACCCACCATTAAAAACGATGGTGATATATTGATTTTGTCATTCCGTTTGGAACACATTGAAATATTGATCATAGATCCACAAAAATATATATATTCTGAATTCTTAATAAATTCTTATACGAAACGATATAAAATTGAAACTTTACTCAAATATTCCCTATTGGTAAGGTTTGTTTGGTATTGAAAATGGACTATATCGGTCCACGTTTTCGTATATTCCCAAACGCAGAGAAAAAACAGGGTTGTGGTAACCATGTTCTAAGAGCAACATATTATG
Source organism: Lucilia cuprina (assembly GCF_022045245.1). Taxonomy (NCBI): domain Eukaryota; kingdom Metazoa; phylum Arthropoda; class Insecta; order Diptera; family Calliphoridae; genus Lucilia; species Lucilia cuprina. The sequence continues at coordinate 28,753,982 of NC_060953.1, forward strand.
GTTAAAATTATTATTGTAGTCTAAATATATTATGGTATTTGTAGCAAAATTTCAAATATCATATTATTATTAAATACAGTTTTTATCATAATATTTCTTTTACCATAATATTCTTTGTTATATGTGAACAAAATGTCGGTAAAAATATGTACCGAAATAAAATTTATTTTGATTACTGAATCAGTAAAATTATAGTTTCTAAAAAAGTAAAAACCTACAATACATGACAGATTTACAAATTTAAATTTGATTCGAAAAACACAACTACAATATTCTATACAAAGTAAAATTCTTATACATATAATGTTATAAACCAAATTAGAATTATTTCAACACATGTTATTGTCGCGTAAACAAACAAAAAATATTTATTTTTCAGTGAATCATACTCAAATTTATAATTGCCATGAACATGAAAATGATTACAGTAACAACAATATCGTTTAAATATAATTAAAATAATATGTTTTTGATAACAACATATTGTTACAGTGAACATAGTTTAGTTATAGTAACCATGTAACCTTTTATGGGTTCTAACTTAACCCGGACTCTACATTTTACGTTTCTAGGTTTAATCACGGTAATATAAACAGGTATAAATACAACAATACAAAAAAACGGGTATTTTATAGTTATTGTATCATGGGTTTAATATATTAATATATAATTAATATATAAATTTTAGAAGAAACTTTTAAAAACGAAAAAGTACCAAAAAATTTCCATTAACTCCGCGCTCTTCTTTTCATAATTTAATATTTCTAAGAATCCACGCTTGAAATTGGATCGTTCGAGTGAAAAATTTGGCGTTAATAGCTCCGAATCATGATTTTACTGGAGAAGAAACGTGGAAAAGAAACAGATATTGGTTATCCATGGAAAACTACCACTTATTTGCCGATTGGCTAAAATCGGCTCAAGAAAGATGTCAGTGGACGTTGTTGGTTTTGCAAATTAGCATATGGATGACTCTATTGGAGCTCACATTGCTTTCGGAAGCTCTAATGAACTGTTATTTGCTTGGAAAACGTTTTACTAAAGAATCAATCAACAAAACAACATCCGTGATATTACGAAACGTATTAGCATTGTTCAAGTGAACATCCATTGAACAATTTAATCACCTAGCTTGATTAAACTATATGCTAGTAATGAGAACATCACTAATGCCGGATTCGTCTGTGAGTAATTTTCCAAGCAAACTACACTTTATTAAACCTTCTGCTAGTAATGTGAACTCCAGTAGAGTCACACCTAAAAGTGGTAGCATTCCATGGATGACCACCATCTGTGTCCTTTTAAGGTTTTTCTCAAGTGAAATCGTGACTCAGAGCTATTTGCGCGCAATTTTTCACTTGAATGAGCGATCTAATTTCAAGCGTGGATTCTTATCCTCTAGAGCTACACCACTATAGTGGGGAGGTTATTATACGTTTGTGCACACAAAAATGTTAGTCCTGTACCCACCTTAAAGTATAGCGATCGATTTAGAGTCTTTTTTTTTGCTCTAAAAATTTAGTTTTTTTTTCGATTCTAAAAACATGGCTACATTATATTTTTTATTATTTTGGCAAAACTATATAATTCAAAAAAACTATTTGAATTATATGTATGACCTTGTTTACACTGGGAAACATTGTTTGGGAACGTTTCTCAACAAATTTCCCAGTGTGATGATTAAACATAATTAAAACTTAGCTTATAGGAGCTTTGACGTCACACAATCTGTGTTCCTATTGGTTAATAATTTTAAGCTATAAATATAACTGTGGGACAATTTATAAATAATAATAACAATTCTTTTTATAAATTTACTTATTTATTGCAATTTCTTTTGTAAAAACATATTTAATAATATTTTAAATAAGAAAAAGCAAAAAAAAAACTATAGGTATTTAAAAATAGTACAATGTAAATTTTTTCACAATTTTTCACTCGTTTTTTTTAATATTAATACTGATTACATTTGTCCACTGTTCACTCCATGTTTATGTTTTTCTCCACTAAATTTTATTTTCGTTTTTCTAAGTTGTGGATAATTTTTACCGCACTTCACTACTCTTATTTATCATTTTATATTTTTTAATATTATATTTTTATAAATTAAAGGCGAAATTCTTTATATTTTTCAAGAACTGATGTAATATTTTTTTCTAAACTGTGAAAACAATTTAAATTGCAGGGTTACCATTTTTTATAATATACATTAGAGTTTTTGAAGAAATTGTAATTTCTACATATGAAACATATTTGGAAACCTTCAAAAGGGAACAACTACGTCATCTAACGGTAAATCATGCGCAAGGCATAATCATTAAATTTACAGGTTGCAATTTTCAAGATATTTTGATATAATTTAGACCATACGTGTTTTTCGGCCTAACCACGAAGCCTATTTAAAATGGTTGAAAGCGGACTATTATTTCACCCAACGGAATGGGCCTTTAAGTTCATAATTAAGTTAAATATTGTCGTATCTCTACAAAAATCGGCAAAACTTATTTTTATATACGTCTTAATAATACTACTATCTTCGCAATTATCAGAATTTAGTTGACCCTAACCCCCATAAAGTCTCCTTCAAAAAATAATTTGGAGGTCAATAATTCACTTATGAACACTGGTATCACGATGAAGTTCAGCATATATAAATCTAATGTAAACAAAAAGCCATGTATCAAAATTTAGTATGTAAATTGGCAATTTACCCTTGCCTCCATATAACTTCCCTTTTAGAAAATCCACCTTAAAGTATACCAATCGGAATCACTTTCTGAGTCGCTATGATTTAGTTATGCTATGATAATTTGATGAAATTTGGAACATACTCTTTTCTTGGTTCAAGGACGAACGCTATAGAAAATTGTTAAAAATCGGTCCATTATTTCGCCTAGCCCCCAATACAACCGTACCCCCCGAAACGGGCCTTTAGGCTCATAATTACGTTCAATGTTCTATTATGTCAACAAAAATCTGCAAAACTTAGTTTTATAGAATGATAAATGACACTACTAATTTTTATAGTGATCGGGCTCATTTAACCCTAGCCCCCATACAAACTCCCCTTCCGAAAATGTCCTGATGGTCAAAATTCACTTATAATTTCTAATAAAACGAATAAAATCTACATAAATAACTTTAAGGTAGACGTGAATTCCTCTACCAAAATTTATAATGATAGGTCCATATTTACTCTAACTTCTCTATGAGCCCTCTTATAGAAAATCTCTTTTTTTGTCAATAATACGTAAAAATATTCCACAATATAGTTCAAGAAAAAATTAAATGGGGTACTTCATAACCCGGTGTCTATATCGACCTCACAGCATAAATATTCTAAAAATTGTTTGGTATTAAAAATGAGCAATACCGGCTAACATTGTACAAGTTTTTTTATGCCACCAGAAAATATTCTGTAACGGACATCGGACCAAGGTAATGGTCACATGGGACAAATTGACAACTTCATCTAAGAAAATTAACTCGCTATCAATCTATATTATTTAGGTTAAGTTCAGCTTTTTCACTATGATATAATTGGACCAAGAATGGAAGTTTCCAATATTTAAAATGACTTGGTATTTGGTTGGTATGTTAATTTTTTTACAAAATTTGCAGGCTAACATAATTTAGAACTCATATTGTATTTATGAAAATTTTGAACCTTGCCATTGTGTTGAGGAACCATTCCCATAAATGGAACATTCCTATTTATTATTATTATTATTATTATTATTATATAACACATGAACATTTTGATCTCTAAAGTTACACTCAAAAGCTTACTCTCACATACTTTTTTACATTTTACTCAAGTTGCTTCGGTCCAGCAAACTCACGTTGCGGTTTCGTCTGAAATATCAACTCCTGAAGTAGGTACCTCTCAAGCGGAGGATCCTCAACCGGTGTCGTTGAACACTGTCGTCTCTCAATCTGACAATACATCGTATGTGAAGAAGGATATTACATTTATCCTACCCACTGCTTTGTTCGTAATCAGAAAAGTGATTTCACTACATGTCGTCTGTTACTTGATACTGCTTCCGAATTGTCGTATATTTTTGAAGATTGTATTAAGCGTTTGGGCTTGCAGCGCAATTGCTCGAAAATTGCACTTTCTGGAATTTCATTAGTTAAGGCTGAATCAACCCATGGACATAGTAATTTACATATTAAGTCCAGAATTTCAACACATACTATTGAAGCTCAAGTACACATTTTGGGTCGTATAACTTCGTCTCTTCCAAGAACGACAATAACGAATTATGATTGCGGACAACTAGATAAGATTAATCTTGCAGACCCACTATTTTATCGTTCAAATCCTAGTGATATTTTACTCGGATCAGACAATATTTGGGATGTGATAACACAGGAGAAGTTATTGAATGACAATGGTAACACTATAGCTGTATCTACTATTTTTTGTTGGGTGGTAACATCTGTAACTTCATCACTTCAACAACAACAGTCAACATCATCATTACTAACATTAGTCGACATCGATAAATCAATCCAATCCTTTTGGGAAATTGTCGAACTACCATCGAGGAACAGAATGCCTCATTCGGAGACACTTACAAAGGTGCCTTGACAAGATTTAACGCAACTGAACGTAGACTTATTAGGAACCCAAAGTTAAGGGAGAATTATATCAAGTTTATGAGAGAATACCATAATTTAGGACATATGCGTGAACTTTCACCAGAAGGGAAGGATGTCGCCAACGATCATTTATTTTATTTACCACATAATCCAATTATTGGTCCTAAACTACGGGTAGTATTTGACGGGTCATTTCAGGATGCTGATAATATATCTCTAAATGACAAACTACATATTGGCCCTTCAATTCAACGTAATTTATTTGCCGTTTGTTTGCGTTTTCGGTTATATAAGTTTGTATTCTCTGCGGATATCATTAAGATGTTTCGGCAAATTTGGGTGGCTGAAGAACACTGACACTTTCAACGGATTCTGTGGAGAGAGGATCCCGATGGGGAACTTAAACACTTTCAATTATGTACGGTTACATATGGAACATCTTCCGCACCATATCTATCAGTTAGGGTATTGGAACAATTAACGAGAGATTACCAAGAATCTCATCCTAATGCATCGAGGATCTTACTCGAAGATTTCTATGTCGACGACGTATTAACAGGTGCTTCATCGGAAGAAGAACTTATTTTGAATCGGGAAGAACTCATTGACTTACTTTCACAAGCCGGAATTGAGTTAAGTAAATGGGTATCCAACTGTGAATCTATTAGCCCAGAGAACAAATGTGAGCCAACCTTTTTACGTGAAGATCAGGATGGCTATACGAAGGTATTGAGTTTTTATTGGAGCTCAAAGGAAGAGAGTATTCAATATAGGGTAAATTTGGATGGCTCACAATATGCAACAAAACGAAAGGTTATCTCTGATGTCGCTCGAATTTTTTACCCTCTTCGCTTGGTATCACCCATCGTCTTGAAATTCAAAATATTATTCCAAAAACTATGGTTCGTAAGGCTGTGGATCAGGTACAGAGATGATCTGCACAATCTTACGAAATTAAAGCTTCCTCGATATGTACCTAACTCAAACACAATCATCCAACTGCACGGTTTTAGTGATGCATCAATTAAGGCTTATGTTGCTGTTGTATACTGCAGAATGGTGGACGCTGAGGGGAATATTTCCGTCACACTCATCGCGTCGAAGACTCGTGTGGAACCACTCAGGCAAATATCCCTTCCTAGGTTGGAGTTAAGGGGTGCATTACTTCTTACTCGTTTAATTAGGACAATCATTTCGTCATTGCCTCATCGACAAATTGAAATCAACGCATGGTGCGACTCTACAGTTATATTATCATGGTTATCTATGCAACCAACAAGACTCAAAACATTCGTGGAAAATCGTACATCTGAAATACTGGAAACATTACCTAGAAATGTTTGGAAACACGTCAACACTAAGCAGAACCCTGCCGACTGTGCTTCGCGTGGTTTAATGGTTGAACAACTTCTAGAACATGAACCCTGGTGGAACGGTCCATCTTTCTTCATGGACAAACAACAGGCTATTTCCATGGAAATCATACAACCGACATTTGATAATGCTGACGTACTATCTGAAATGAAATCTACTGTGGAGAACGTCACAACAATCAAGGCTACTACTACTGCTGCTACACATCCTCTGGATGTGACTATGCCGGTCCTTTGAAGATACATTCCGGAAGAAACCCAAAGACCTCTAAGGGTTACATATGTTTATTCGTTTGCATGGTGACGTCTGCCATTCATTTGGAATTGGTAACTGACCTTACTACGGAATGTTTTTTGGCCGCTTTGCGCCGTTTCATGGCACGCCGTGGTAAATGCTCGAACATCTATAACGATAATGGCAAGAACTTTGTCGGTGCTAAACGTAAGCTGAATGAAATGTATCAACAATTACAAGCCGATAATCACGACAAAATCATCACTGAAGCCTTGGCAAAATATGGTATCAACTGGATGTTTATCCCGCCTTATTCGCCACATTGGGGTGATATTTAGGAGTCAGGTGTACGTTCAGTAAAACTACACTTACGCCGCGTTATTGGCTCAACTATACTGACGTTTGAACAGATGCACACGTTACTCGCCTAAGTTGAAGCTGTGATCAACTCTAGACCCTTGGGGTTCGCCCCAGATACTGATAATAATTATTTATCTCCTTCTCATTTTTGATAGGCAGGCCGATACTCAACCTGCTATTACGAAGGATGACATCGTCCTCATTAAGGAAGATAACACTCCCCCCTCTACATGGATTACCGGACGTGTTATTGAAACATTTCCTGGTAGTGATGGTTTGACAAGAGCTGTACGGTTATCAACTTAAAACAACATAAATGTGAATAAAATGTAATTAATTTAATACGGAAATAAATGAAGTGCGTTTTTATTAATTGGTTAATCACCACCATGGCAAACTACATAAAAATAATTTTGGTATATATGACAAAGAAACACATAATGAAACTAAAGAAATATTTAATTATAAAAAAAACTTATTTTATAGTTATTTAAGTGAAATAATAGCTCCAAATCTAAGTGATGACATAAATGAAATAGCATCGAATTTAGATAAATGTTTTGATGAAACAGTGAACAAATTTACGTAAAGAAAAACAATAACACAACGAAGTAACATCAATAATTGGTTTAACTCAGAACTAAAAAGATTAAAAATAGATAAAATAAGAAAACATGAATTAGCCAAATTTCAAAATACGAATGAAGCGTGGTCAATCTATATATCGAGTAGAAACATATACAAAACAAAAGTACAAAATGAAAAGAAGAAATACATAAATAACAAAATAACCAATGCGAAAGATCAAAAACAAATGTGGAACCAAATAAAAAACTTAGTGCTTATAAAATAAAATTTGTTCACACCTAAAATAAAAATTTAGTTCATTCTAACGTACCATTTCTCAAAACTTTTGCCCTGACGTCAATATTTGGTGAGCTGGACCAAAGGATAAAAATAGGCTTTTAAGGTTCTATAACTTCATATTTTTGGCGAATAAACCATTTTTTTACATTTATCAAATTTGTATATAGAATTAGCTATACCCAATGTACTTCCCCACTAATTACGAAGATTTTCGGCAATTCACACGTACACAACCCGATCATAAATAAAACTCATAGCAAGAGCGTAAAAATTGCAAAAATTTGAAAAAACAACAACAATATTTTCAAACAAGAGAATAACTTGCAAAAAACTTGTACACTCCAAAAACTTTTCAGGAATATATAAAAACAATATTTTTAATACGTTTTTTAACATTTTACATTAAAATCTTTAATTTTAGAAATAAACATTTTTCTCTTCTTTGAATATGCTTTATCTGTAAAATTTACAATTTTACTTCTTATAAAATTTGATCATAGCAAGCGTAACTAGGAAATCTAAAGTGTTTTTTAGTATTTTCTTACCACTACAATAACAGTTTCTCTTTCTGCGCTTGGCTGCTCTATAATATAAAATAGTCCCATTTAAGAGATCTTCATACTTGTTGTTTCTAGCTTCAATATTAAAAATCTGTGAAAGTCCCCTTTCAACCATATAAGTTTGGCTTTATGATTCTAGTATCAATATTACAGTAGGTACAATTATGAACAGACTCTCATAAATTCATGAGAATTTTATTTTATTTTGAGTGGTTTTGGCTCGTAAGAAACTTACTTATATTAAATTTTATTGCTATACTCGCATTTTTAAGCCATTTTCTAAAGGGGACATTATATGGAGAAGGGTCAATAATGGAACGATCTTCATAAAATTTGGTAGGCAGATTCACATACCTTTTTTAACAAATTAGAAAACAGTAAAACAAACAAATATTTAAGAAGGTACTAATTGGTTTAATAAATTAAATAAGACTTAAAATAATATAAATATTAAACTTGCATTTTCACCTTATTTTAGAATTTAACTGTAATTTTTTAGGGCATTTTCCTATAATCGCACATTAATAAATGAGTGTTTGATGATCCTTTATTCTGAATTACTTTAAAATGCGATCTGGCATTGATTCAACTAATTTTTTAAAGAGATCGGCATCAATTTCCTTTTAGACTTCCTTATTTTTATACACTTCACCTTCGTAAGAAGGGTATATATATGTTTGTCATTCCGTTTGTAATTTCTGTAATATAAATTTCCGACCCCATAAATATTCTGGATACTTATAGATAGCGGAGTCGATTAAGCCATGTCCGTCTGTATCAGCAAAATCGGTCCATAAATAACGGACTAAAAATCCGAGACAACCTCTGAAAATTTCATCAAAAATTTAGATTTTTTATTCATGCTCAAACAGAAATTGCAAAAAACAAAATACATAATCATCAGATAAATTTTGTTATTGTACTCTTGTTTATAAGAACTAGGCGGAGCGAGAGTAGCAGAGCGAGAGCAGCACTAGTGTGTTTTTATTGGCTAAAACATGAAAGTAAGTGGAGCCTTATGGCTTAAGTTAGAAGCCGTAAAAGGGATACTTTTTTGTTTTTCAAAAGGTACTTTTTTGAATTTTCTGTAATATTGTGGAGACACATAAAATTAAGTACGTAGAGTATGAATTAGGTGAGAACCTATAAAAAGGAACTTTTTGGTAATTTTTAATTTTTCAAAAGGTACTTTTTGAATATACTAAAATATTGAACCTAGGAACATAAAATTAAGTATGTAGATCCGGAATTAGGTGAGAACACATAAAAGGGAACCTTTTGGTACTTGTTCGTTTTTCAAAAAGTACTTTTTGAGTTTTCTATAATAATGAACCCAGTAACATGAAATTAAGTATGTAGACGAAAACAAATCAGTACGTATTTTTTGGTACATTTTCGTTCTGCAAAAGGTACTTTTTGAGTTTTCTAATATTGAACCTAGAAACTTGAAATTAAGTATGAGGAGTCGGAATTACATGAGAACCGGAAAATTAGTTGAAAATACATAAAAGGGAACTTTTTTATTTTTCAAAAAGGTACTTTTGCATGCAATTATCAATCAATGGGAATTTTTCGGTAATTTTTCGTTCTGCAAAAGTACTTCTTGAATTTTCTATAATATTGAAGTAAGAGACGAAATTAGGTAAGAACCGGAAAAAGTGAACTTATTGGTGCTTTGTTTTTTTAAAGGCACTTTTTTAATTTTCTTTAATATTGAATCTAGAAATATGAAGTGATGTAAAAGAGGAGTTTTTGACACCGACTGTTTTTTTAACACACCATGGTGAAGGGTAATAAGATTCGGCACAGCCGAATATAGAACTCTTACTTGTTAAGTTTTAATTTTGCAACTGTCATTATGCTTTCCTTCTGGGCACTTTTTGCATAAACTTTATGGGTTATGTATCAAGTTATCTATTGGATTAAAGTCCGGACTGCAAGCCAGCCAGTCAAACAGAGGAATGCTATGTTCATTAAACCACGCTTTTGACTGCTTAGAAACATGAATTATTGCATTATATTGTCAAAATAGGCAATCTTAATCGAAAATCTAGGAATGGCCAATATTCGGTTAACCGACAAACCGGTTTCTTCAAAAATCGGTTTTTTATAAACACGAATCTTGTTTAATGAGATTAAACTGTCTTCTTGTTAACTTTTTTATTTTCTTTTGTAGGTTTTCGCACTGGTTTTCGTTATGGACCTTTCTTAATGAAATTGCGAATAACACATTCAGAACGTCCACGAGCATCCTTGTTTTTGATCAGAAAGAAAAGTTCCATTGGACATCGCTTAAAATTATGAAATTTTTCTATTAAAATAGAAATTGTTGTCGTAAATGAAATTGTTTTCTTTATAAACATTCCTTTGTTGAAAAAACACTAAAATTTATAAAAAAAAAATTGTTTTTCACTTTTTATACCCTCCACCACCATCAGTGGTAATAGAGGGTATATATCAGTTTGTCATTCCGTTTGTAACACTAAAAAATATTCACCTAAGACCCAACAAAGTATATATATTCTTGATCCTTATGAAATTCTGAGTCGATCAAGATATGTCCGTCTGTTCGTGTGTCTGTTTGTCTGTATAAACACGCTCACGTTAAAACGAAGCAACGAAACTCCAAAATTCACTCAAAATATTCATTGTTATCCTAAGCAGTTTGGTATTGAAAATCAGCAAGATCGGTGAAATAGTTTCAGAGTTATGAGTAAAAATTGAAGACAACCTCGAAAAAAATGGCGATTTTTCACATATTTATTTGTACTTTTTACAAAAACTACTGCAGATAAATTGATGAATTTTGAGAGAGATACATCTATTGGTGCCAGAATTAACATTGTTAAAAATCGGAAAAATCGGTTCATAATTTCATATACCTCCCATACAAATATACATATTCCCGCAAAATGTTGTTATTGTTAATAACTTCCTTTACAATATCGACAACTTCACAAAATTTTACAAATTAAAGTTTTATGTCAATACAATTCATATCAAGGAAAATATTTTTCCATCGGTCCACAATTGGTTATAGCTCCCATACAAGGTCCCCTCCCGAAAATCACCTAAACGCTAATAACTCGCTAGATAATTATACAAAATTTGGTGCAAATATTACTTTTATCTACATAAATGTCACCTTAAAAATTTCTTCCGATCGGTCCACAATTGGTCATAGCTCCCATACAAGGTTTCCTCCCGAAAATCACTTAAGCGCACATAACTCATTACCTAATTAAGATATTTATACAAATTTTTGCACAAATAAAATTTTTATCTACATAAATGTTACCGTAAAATTTTCTTCCGATCGGTCCACAATTGGTCATAGCTCCCATACAAGGTCCCCTCCCGAAAATCACTTAAACGCTCATTACTCGCTACCTAGTTAAGATATTTATACAAAATTTGGTACAAATATAACTTTTATTTACATAAATGTTACCGTAAAATTTTCTTCCGACCGGTCCACAATTGGTCATAGCTCCCATACAAGGTTTGCTCCCGAAAATCACTTAAGCGCACATAACTCATTACCTAATTAAGATATTTATACAAAATTTGGCGCAAATATAATTTTTATCTACATAAATGTTACCGTAAAATTTTATTCCGATCGGTCCACAATTGGTCATAGCTCCCATACAAGGTCCCCTCTCGAAAATCACTTAAACGCTCATAACTCGCTACCTAATTAAATTATTATTACAAAATTTGGCACAAATATAATTTTTATATACATAAATGTTTTTTTCCGATCGGTCTACAATTGGTCATAGCTGCCATACAAGGTTCTCTCCCAAAAATTGCTTCAACGACCATAACTCATTACCTAATTAAGATATTTATACAAAATTTGGCAAAAATGTCACATTTATGTAACCGTAAGTTTTTTTCCATTTGGACCACAATTTGGCATATACATAACTCATTATCTTGGATAGAATTGGTCATAGCTCCCGAACAAGGTTATCTTTAGAAAAACACTTACATGCATAAACTTATTGCCAAACAATAATATCCATGCAAAATTTG